>NC_057810.1:270940601-270949043 GCF_018294505.1 Triticum aestivum
CTTCATTACTCCTACTTAACTACACCACCTCCATTAATGCATCTCATTTCTCTTTTTCCTTCCCCTCCACTAGTTGAAGTTGTCTCCTCCCAAATTAGGTAGCTAGGTAGATGTAGGATTTAGTTAAGTGACCTATTTGCCCCCTAACTAGATCTATCTTTGTCAAGAAGAGCTTTGTGCACTTTTGATCTCCCTACAACATCATCTCCACTTTGTGCTCGATCTGGAGATAGAGGTGATGAAAATTTCATGCTTTTGCAAAATGGAAATATGTTTATGTGTGTGTGATATGTTTGTGGAAATTGTGTGTGTGTGGCATGAGTTGACGCCAAATTGTGCTTTTGAGTTGCCTATGTTTTGCCGAAATGTCAATTTATTTCCGTTTCGGTGAATTCTGGGCAAACTCTAGATCCATATATGTCCTATTTTTAGGGAAGGTCATGCCAAATTTTTGTATGACTTTGATGCATGCACGCATTTTTAAAATCAATTTGTTTTATTATTACCGTGCAGACGTTCATGATGGTCAGTGGAACGATGGTGGACAGGTGGTTGCGGTCGGCGGTGCAGGACATGAAAGAAAATAACATGACAGAGGTTTTATGTATGTGTCAAAAATGCAAAGGAATAGTTTGGCTCGACCCCTATGACGATGGTCGTGTCGAAGCGCACCTGCTCATGACTAGTTTCATGGATGGCTATACTCGATGGATAACTGAAGAGGAGGATGACGATGTTGAGGATGCCGATGGGGAAGGCAATGATGACACGGGGCAAGACGAAGAGATGATCGATAATGGCGGCGGGGAAGAGGCCGGACATGGCGGCGAAGAAGGGGCCGGACATGGCGGAGGAGAAGGGGCCAGACATGGCGGCGGAGAGAACGACATCGACTCCACAGAGCAGAGTTCGTCGGCACTAAGTTCAATCGTACGGGACTCTCATGTTCAAGCATTGCTTCGCAAGGAGACGATTACTGAGAGAGCTGCTTCTAGAGAGGAGGCTAAGCTGGAGCAACTGGTGGTAGACTCGAACACTCCATTGTATGATGGTTGCAATCCTGAGGTGACCCGCTTGAGTTTCACGCTCCAACTCCTGAAGACGAAGGCTAAAAACAAATGGACCGACACTAGCCTCGATGAGAATCTCAAGTACCTAAAGTATGTTCTTCCCGCGGGTAATCTATGTCCTACTAGTGTTGATGAGGCCAAGAAGATCGTGTGCCCTCTTGATCTGCCACACGTTAGATACCATGCATGCATCAACGATTGCATAATTTATCGGAAGGAGCACGCGGAAAAAACAAGCTGTCTGGTGTGCAATGCTTCTCGATACAAGAAGGCCGAGAAGAAATGTCCCCAGAAAGTTGTATGGTACTTACTAATCACTCCCCGTCTACAGAGGTATTTTGTAGATCCCATGGAAGCAAAGCTAATGCGCTGGCACGCGGAGAGGAAGAAGCCCGACGATGGAGATGATCCGAAGCTGAGACACGTGAAGGATGGAAGCCAGTGGAGAGCGTTGAACAGCTTCTATCGGTATTTTGAATGTGATGCAAGGAACATCGTGCTTGGCGCGTGTACCGATGGCATGAATCCGTTTGGCAACCAGAACACCAACCATAGCACATGGCCTGTGTTTGTATGGATGTACAACCTCCCCCCTGGTTGTGCATGAAATCGAAGTACATTCACATGAGCATGCTTATTCAAGGGCCTAAACAACTAGGAAATAATATTAATTTGTATTTGGGGCTACTTCAAGAGGAGTTAGACACGTTATGGAAAACACCGTCCAAGACATGGGACGCCAGCAAAGGCGAGTATTTCAACATGAGAGCCGCGCTGATCATGATAGTGCAGGACTATCTCGGTTACGGATATGTGGCAGGCCAGGTGTGCCATGGATATTGCGGATGCACGCGGTGCATGGATGATACGATGTCTCAGCAGTTAACATCAAGGAAAGATGGCGGGTCTGGGAAAATCGTGTACATGGGGCATAGAAGATGGTTTGAACAGGATGACCCATGGAGAAACCATGGAGATCGATTCAATGGTCACGCTGAGCATCGAGGACCTCCACGTAAGCGGAGCGGTGCCGAAATCGATGAGCTGTTGAAAAACTGGAAGGAGTGCCCCGCGCCGGGAAAGACAATGAGAAAGTAAATACGGCCACGTACGTACATACGGGCGGGGTCTCGAACGCCTACTCGCGCATACGTACGGCTAGGGCTCATGTACATGGCTGGGTTGGAATAGAGAAACAACGTCGTCGTCATGTTCATGGGGAGGCAACGGGATGCGTCGATTTCATGGGGAGGCAACGGAATGCGTCGTGTTCATCGGGAGGCAACGGAACGCATGGGAGTCAACCGGCTTGGACGGAATAGGCGATGTAAACAAGGTCTGGTGTACCGCAGAATGGAGGAAACGGCCTTGTGTTCGACCGGCCACATTCGAAACAGGATCCTGTTCATAGGGAGGGGTCTGGCGTACCGCAAAACGGAGGAAACGGACCTCCTACAGTCAAAACAGGGGTCCTGTTGATCGGGAGGGGTGTGGCGTACCGCAAAACGGACGAAACAGACTTGTGTTGGATCGCTACGGTCGAAAAGGGAGTCCTGTTAATCGGGAGGGGTGTGTCATACCGCAAAACGGGACTCCACGGGATACTGTTCATCTCCACCATCGACCTCCTCCAGCCTCCACGGGCTACCATCAACCTCCTCCAGCCTCCACGGGCTCCTGTTCATCCAGCCTGCACCGCGCGCTACTCCACCGGCTACTGTTCAACCACCCCTCCACGGGCACCCCTCCACCGTCTACTGTTCATCCAGCCCTCCACGGGGTCGTCCTATTCATCCATCCCTCCACGGGGTCCTGTTCATCCAGCCCCAACCAGCTCGATCGATTGGGGTCCTGTTCATCTAGAGGCACGCCACGGGGTCCTCTTCATCCACCCCCATCGCTCACTGTTCATACACCCCCCCGCAACACTCACTGTTCATCCGGAGGCAGCATCGATCGGCTTCAGTTAGCAGCAGTAGCAAAGGAATCGCTCGATCGGGTTCAGTTAACAGCCATCAATCAATCGCTCGGGTTCAGTAACGCGTTGCCTGCAGTGCATTCGCTCGGGTTCAGTTAGAGCCCAACGCCTCGCTCGGGTTCAGTTAGAGCCAACGCCTCGCATACACGCGCTACGAGAGAAACGCACATCGCTCGGCCCCCGGCCTCCCACCGTAACCGGGAACTCGCCGAAATTTTCCTCACCCTCGCTTCTACCACGGTTTTTTCCGTCATGGACGGCCCAAAGAATGTCATGCAGTTGCGTCTCCGGCCCGCCCAGGACGAAAAGCCCATTTTCTGTCATGATTATTTGTCATAGAAGTAGGAGCCCACTACATATATGATGATACCGGGTTTTGTCATAATTATCGTCATAGAAGTGTCACAAGTATGACAGAAATTTTTTCTTTCAGCCCAAAATGTCACGGATGTGTCTTTTTTTTGTAGTGCTCGTTTTGACGTGTCCGTGGTGTATTCGGTAAGCCGGAAGATAATTTTTCACCACCACTGGTCCGAGTGTTTTGCCGGCTCTCTTGCTGCTGTTGCTTCAAAAGTAAGTGAGGATCCAAATGAGCTAAGGGATGTGAAAATCTTACTTTCCGGGTTACTCTTCGAATTTTCTGTCTTGGCAAAGGCTCGGAGTCAGAGGAAATGATAGCTACCTCTTCATCCCAGCTTGATTGGCCCCCATGTCATCTTGATGATAATCAGTGTTAATAAGAAAGTTAAAAAAGGAGCCAAGACAAACAAGAGCTACCTCCAACTCAGAGATGTCGTTTAGTTCAAAAAGCCCAGAAGTATTAGATTTCTTCTTATTCCTCTTGGCAGTTTTCTTGGCAGCTTTCTTGGCAGCTGTCGGTGTCAAAACCGGCGGATCTCGGGTAGGTGGTCCCGAACTGTGCGTCTAGGCGGATGGTAACAGGAGACAAGGGACACGATGTTTTTACCCAGGTTCGGGCCCTCTCGATGGAGGTAAAACCCTACTCCTGCTTGATTGATATTGATGATATGGGTAGTACAAGAGTGGATCTACCACGAGATCAAGGAGGCTAAACCCTAGAAGCTAGCCTATGGTATAATTGTTGTAATGGTTGTTCGTCCTACGGACTAAACCCTCCGGTTTATATAGACACCGGAGAGGGCTAGGGTTACACAAAGTCGGTTACAATGGTAGGAGATCTACATATCTGTATCGCCAAGCTTGCCTTCCACGCCAAGGAAAGTCCCATCCGGACACGGGACGAAGTCTTCAATCTTGTATCTTCATAGTCTTGGAGTCCGGCTGACGATGATAGTCCGGCTGTCTGGACACCCCCTAGTCCAGGACTCCCTCAGTAGCCCCTGAACCAGGCTTCAATGACGATGAGTCCGGCGCGCATATTGTTCGGCATTGCAAGGCGGGTTCCTCCTTCGAATAATTCATAGAAGATTGTGAACACCAGGATAGTGTCCGACTCTGCAAAATAAAGTCCACATTCCACCGTAGAGAGAATAATATGTACACAAGTTCAATCTGCTGACGTATTTTGTGGCTTAACGTCACACAACTACCAAGCCTTTACTTGAATCATTTTTTTATTATACCACCTCAGCGCGTTTAGCGAAGCGGTTTCCTTGGCACGTCTTGTCGAAGCAGAGATCGTGTTCCCTTATTTCAGGATTCTCATCAATACGGATGTGCGTAACCCAACCGCGCCATTGATGGTGGCGCTTGGGAGATAAGCAAGTTTTACTAGGCCGGTGGGGACGTATAGTCTTCGTCCGCCCATATATAAGGGGATAAGGATCCACCCTTTTTACCTACGTCTTCTTCCTCCTTTGCTCATTGTCACACCCAAGATGCGACCCTATCCTAAAGGAACTCGAAGGTCCCACCAAGGATAGAAGCGCATCTTGAAGACCCTTTTGCAAGGTGGATATCATTACATCAACATTACATAATAGTGGGGATACATCCGATACATACAATGTCACATGAATACAACAATACAACATACAAGAACAACATCCGACTATGGATGAATCATAAACAGAAACTCAAACAATATCCACCCTGCTAGCCCAGGCTGCCGACCTGGAACCTATCCCCTGATCGAAGAAGCAGAAGGAGAAACTCCAAAACAAGAAACATCGCTCTCGCGTCATGATCATCGCATAACCTGTACCTGCAACTGTTGGAGTAGTAATCTGTGAGCCACGAGGACTCAGCAATCCCATTACCATGGGTATCAAGACTAGCAAAGCTTAATGGGAAAGGAAGGGGTAAAGTGGTGAGGTTGCATTAGCGGCTAAGCATATATGGTGGCTAACATACGCAAATGAGAGCGAGAAGAGAAACAAGCGGAACGGTCGTGAAACTAGTAGTGATCAAGAGGTGATCCTGAACTCCTACTTACGTCAAACATAACACAGAAACCGTGTTCACTTCCCGGACTCCGCCGAGAAGAGACCATCATGGCTACACACGCGGTTGATGCATTTTAATTCGGATCTGGTGTCAAGTTATCTACAACCGGACATTAACAAATTCCCATCTGCCACATAACCGCGGGCATGGCTCTCGAAAGTTTATACCCTGCAGGGGTGTCCCAACTTATCCCATGATAAGCTCTCGCGATCAACGAAGGATATTCCTTCTCCCAGGAAGACCCGATCAGTCTTGGAATCCCGGTTTACAAGACATTTCGACAACGGTAAAACAAGACCAGCAAGACCGCCCGATGCGCCGACAATCCCGATAGGAGCTGCACATATCTCGTTCTCAGGGCAACACCAGATGAGACAGGCTATGTGTAAAACCAGACCTCGAGTTGCCCCGAGGGGGCCCCGCAGGCGGCTCGGTTTGGACCAACACTTAGACAAGGACTGGCCCGAGGGGGCTAAAATAAAGATGACCCTCGGGTTGGCCGACCCAAGGGAAGGGTATAGGTGGTGGTGAGGAAAATGGTAAAATCAAGGTTGGGCCTTGCTGGACAAGTTTTATTCAAAGCGAACTGTCAGGGGGGTCCCATAAATCACCTGACCGCGTTAGGAACGCAAAATCCGGGAACATAACACCGGTATGACAGAAACTAGGGCGGCAAGAGTCGAACAAAACACCAGGCGTAAGGCCGAGCCTTCCACCCTTTACCAAATATATAGATGCATTAATAATATAAGAGATATTGTGATATCCCAACATAACCCTGTTCACCATGGAGCAATCTTCAACTTCACCTGCAACTAACAATGCTATAAGAGGGGCTGAGCAAAGTGGTAACATAGCCAAGCAACGGTTTGCTAGGAATGGTGTCAAAGGTTAGAGGTTCATGGCAATTTGGGAGGCTTGAAGAGCAAATGATAGGTAACGCAGCATAGCGATAGAACGAAGCAACTAGCATAGCAATGATAGTAGTGAGATCCAGGGTAGCGGTCATCTTGCCTGAAATCCCGCAAGGAAGAAGAACGAGTCCATGAAGAAGATGAATCCACGAAGACGAACCACACGTAGACGAACAAATCCTCACGATCGCAACGAAACGGGAACTATCGAGAAGAAGCACGCAACATGGTAAACACACCACACATGAACAAGGCATGATGCATAACAAGCATGATGCATGACCAAGCTACATGAAGCTACTCATGGCAAGAGATGATGCAAACAAGAACAACACATCAAGGCAAGTTTAAATGAGGTCGGGAACAACATATAACAACTCAGGTAAGTCCTCATATGCAAATCTCGAAATTGGTCCAGAACTGAATAAACCTTATGTTCAAGTTGTTAAACAGCAAGTTAAGATGCACCAAGATGATCTAGACGAAATTCTAGTCAAGTTACATATAAAGTTCATTAGATTTGGAGCTACGGCCTAGAAGATATGAGCAAAACAAATTAAACTTGGCATTGATGCAAAATGCATCTGAACATCAAGCAAACACCTCAAAACAAGGATTCAACATGATAATATGAAGCTACATGCAAAACCAAGCAAGTTTCATATAGAGCACATTCAAAACGAGGCAACGGTGCAACACATACACACTATACAAGTCATAGCTACAATCTGTCCAAAACAGCAAGTAGGCATATTGCAAGCATCAAAACAGCATGCTACAGCATCCCAACATAATAAAAAAATGCATGAGCATGAAGTACAGGTAAACCATAACAAGACATGAACACTGACCTATCTCCAGAAACAACTAGAACATGCTCAAAAAGACATGGTAAGATTGCAAATAATAACAGTTTCAGACTTTAGCAGAAATAACATCAGGTTGCAATGTTTAGAGCTATCAAACAACATGTTATAGGAACATATTATGGCAAACAAAGGCATTGCATGATACTACTAATGCATAGAACAAGAGTCCCTTACTGACCATGAGCCAAAAAGGATCAGAAGATAAGATGGCACCCATGTAAACATGACAAGTTATATTACAGATTCATACATGGCAGGAACGACAATAAGTAGGCATGTTGGTGAGCTTGAATCACTCACCACAGAGCAATACATGGCATGGCAAGGCAACCAACAGTAAGAAGACATGTTTGTGAAGCTAAGCATGGCAAGAACAAGTTCATAGGGTGCATGGATCACTAGCAAACAATCATGGAAACATTGAACTTAATGTTAACAGGTTGACATCAACATTATTTAGCAAGTTTGGAGCAAGATTACAACAAGCTACAACAGGCTATACATGCAACCATGGTCATGAATGGATAGAGCAAGACAAGTATAACAAAACATCCTTAGTGAACAATCTCCAGATTATGCATGGAATGACTTGTAGGAGCAGGTTTACATAGCAACAAAATATAACAGAATCTGTCAGGAAAACAGTAACAGCAAGTACCCTCCTTAACAAGCTTGATGCACTCAGCACACAACTCACAAAAATACATGGATAGCACCACTGGAAAGATGGCATAGCATAGATCAAAACACATGTAGACATCAACCTCATAGGATGCACAGATCAAACATGGCAAAAATGACAAATGAGCAAGTTATAACAGTTTCAGCAGATTAACATCAACATGCACTCTTCCAACAGCATTTTGGGCATCAAGATGAGCTCAAATGAAAATGTTGCAATGTAAAGAAATGAAGTACTCGTTGAGACGAACAATTGGACATATTACATGCACGAAAGGGAACAGTATGCACAGAGTTATGATGCGATGAACATGACATGATAATGTATGGATTCGGGGACTTAGAGGAAATTAGCACCTCGGGGAAGAAGTCAACGGGCGAGGTGGTGACGGATCTCGCCGGAGAAGCAGCGGGAGAGGTCGCCGGAGTTGAAGGAGGCGGCCGGAGCTTAACCGAAGGAGGGCCGGCGAGGGTCGGGGTGTCGGATCCGGTCCGGCCCGACC
>NC_057810.1:270949494-270956239 GCF_018294505.1 Triticum aestivum
CGCTCGGCCGGAGGATGGCGAGGCCGAGCATTCCGGCGAGGGGCGGTGGGGCCGGCGGGCGGCGAGGCCGCCGGCGAGGCGCGCCGGGGTGGGCCGGATATGGGCCCCGGGTGGCCGGCGGCGAAGTGGGCGCAGGGAGGTGAGGTGGCGGCTCCGGATTGGTTGGGGAGGCGGCGGAGATGACGTGGCAGCCTCTGATTGGCCGGGGTGAGGTGGAGGCTGGACATCTCCGGCGCGGGATGGACATGTCCGGCGGTGCGAGGAAGAGGGAGGCTAGGGTTTCATTCGCGAATTTGGACGGGGAGGGCATATTTATAGGTAGAGGGAGCTAGGAGAGTCCAAATAAGGAGCGGTTTTCGGCCACACGATCGTGATCGAACGACCGAGAGCATGGAGGGGAGTTTGCTGGGTATTGGGCCACTTTGGAAGGGGTGTTGGGCTGCAAACAAAAGAGGCTTCTACGGTTACCCGGTTAACCGTTGGAGTATCAAACGACCTCCAAATGGCACGAAACTTGACAGGCGGTCTACCGGTGATATACCAAGGCCGCTTGGCAAACCTCGGGCCATTCCAAGAAAGTTTAATACCCGCTCACAATGAAAGACAAAAGGGGGACGCTGGATGACATAGGAGTGCGGGATCACGAAACGGACAACGGGGAAATTGCTCGGATGCATGAGACGAACACGTATGCAAAATGAGATGCACATGATGACATGATAAAATGCAACACGCAAGCAAAAGACATGGCAATGACGGCAAATAACTGGCAGACACCTGGCGCATCGAATCCGGGGCGTTACAACACTCCTCCACTAACAAGAGATCTCGTCCCAAGATCTTAGGACCAAGATGGAAGGGAAAAGGGATGAGGTGAAACAAGAACTCAAGAGAAGAAGCAAAGAATCGAGAACACTCGAGAAGAAGAGAGGAACAACGAGAATGTCGAGAATTGAAAGCTCATGGATTCAGATAGACTATGAAACTACTCATTCTAACCGGAGTGGTTAGAATGAGAAAAGAAACGAATAAGACTGAAAGGATTTAGGTAGCACTCAAGCTGAAAATGGGAGGATTAGAACTAACTTGAGAGGATGGAATGATAGTTGATGAAGAGATGACACCAAATCTCCGGAAAGGATTGAAATAGAATGAAAAGAACTTAGAAGGAAGGATTGAATGGATTTGAATATCTGAGAAGAACGAAGAACTGCAAAACTCCACTTCAAAAGAATACAGAGGATTAATTGCACTTCAAGACGCAAGAAGAAAAAGATCTTGAACTCCACCAACAAAATCTTGATGAACTCTTGAAGAATGAATTAAATCATGAAGAACTCCGGTAAACAAAAGGATGATGAGATAGAATTAAAGGATGGAAAGAATAAGATTAAGGCCCTGCGATGATTTTGATGGGGCTTCCGAGGAGATTGCCGAGGAAAAATTTGAACTCCAGAAAAGAAAAGATGAAAACACTTGAAACTAGAATTTATTCATCAAGAACAAACTCCGAAGAAAAGGGATTACTTGACTTGGGTGAAATAAGAATAAGATTTATTGTATGCTTATCCTTCATGAAATTAAATTGATGACAAGGAAAGGATTTTGCATACTACTTATTCTTCTTGAAAAGGATTAAGAAGAGATATAGCGCAAACTTGAGAAGGTCTTCATGAACCACCGGTAGGATTGAAAAGAATGAATGGATTAATATGATAAACAAGGAAAAGAATCTTGAACGAACCACCGTAAGAGTTCAAAATGACTGATGAAAGAGAATGAATCACCAAGAAGAATTAGAAGAAGAAATATGCTTGAGGGGATTTAGATGCAAAAGAACGAAGAGACAATGAACTGATTAAAGAATATTTGACAGATGCGCCGGGATAAATAGAGAACGATAACTGGAAAGATGGCCTCCGGTAAAAAGAAATGGAAAAAAACCTCATGACATGCTCCGGATGGTTAAGAAAAGAATATCTGACAAACCGAATAATATGAGAGGATAACATGAAGCTAGAACCATGAATCTTCAGAAGAACGGATAAGATTTAGAGGAAAAACTCTTCTTCGGTCTTCAAATGATGACGAGAAACACCACCAAAATTACTGAGATACTTTGGGAGGATGAAAGCGAAGAGGTTGAGCCAACAATGAAAGAATTTGCAAGAGATCTTGGAAAAGCACCTGACTGATGAAATTCATACTTACGTCAAACTTTGAAAAGGATTTGAGAATAGCTCCGGGAAATCAGAAGAGTCAGGTAAGATCCTGGGAAAAGACCTGTGGGTTAGGGCCCACTAAAAGAAAACACCGTTGAAAAAGATTGTTGAACCGATAGATGATGCTCCGGAACAATTTAAAATATTGGAATGAGGTGACAACCTCGAATTAATTGGAACACAAATGAATCTCCTGAGATGTCTTGAACACTCCGGAAGGATAAACTCATGAGAGGCGAACAAGCAGGGAAAACACTTGATCCAAGGAAAAGAATGTGATCAACCCAAAAAACTTGAATTGGGTCCACCGGAAAAGAAAAAGAGATGAAGAATGACGAACGAGACGAGAATTCACCGGTTGAAACAATTGAGGGAAAACCTGAAGTGGCTCCGCACGAAAGAAATAGCTTCTCGAATAGATGCCCAGACTCCGGGAAGAAAAGGGGTGGGAGGGCGGGAAAACAAAGGAAACTTGGAAGGGGAGCCGACGAATATCTTGAAGAGAAAACACCGGTTGAAATCATTGAGGAAAGAAAGCAGAGACTTCGCACCAGTAGGATGGATACTCGATTACGGACTCCGGTTCCGAGGAGAAAAAAAAGGGGAGGGCGGGTGGGAAAATAAAACAACTGAGGATTGAACTTGACAACGATGAAGAGGATCGAGCCGACTTGACGAGAGATGCACCGGACCAAAAGAGGATGGACAACTTACGAAACTAACCACGTGATCCTAAAGAAAAATTTGAATGGGAAGAGGAGTAATTCAAAACACCTACGTCAAGATTCCTCACCAGAGCGACGAAGGTACTGAGGAGTAAAAAGAATTCCTACTCTCCGATATAACTAGACTCGGAAAAAGTTTTTCTTCTAGACTCAACAACGGCCAAACTACATGATCAATCAAGGGGGCTCCTAAGGTCGGTCGAGGCTCTGATACCAACTTGTCACGCCCAAGATGCGACCCTATCCTAAAGGAACTCGAAGGTCCCACCAAGGATAGAAGCGCATCTTGAAGACGCTTTTGCAAGGTGGATATCATTACATCAACATTACATAATAGTGGGGATACATCCGATACATACAATGTCACATGAATACAACAATACAACATACAAGAGCAACATCCGACTACGGATGAATCATAAACAGAAACTCAAACAATATCCACCCTGCTAGCCTAGGCTGCCGACCTGGAACCTATCCCCTAATCGAAGAAGCAGAAGAAGAAACTCCAAAACAAGCAACATCGCACTCACGTCATGATCATCGCATAACCTGTACCTGCAACTGTTGGAGTAGTAATTTGTGAGCCACGAGGACTCAGCAATCCCATTACCATGGGTATCAAGACTAGCAAAGCTTAATGGGAAAGGAAGGGGTAAAGTGGTGAGGTTGCAGCAGCGACTAAGCATGTATGGTGGCTAACATACGCAAATGAGAGCGAGAAGAGAAACAAGCGGAACGGTCGTGGAACTAGTAATGATCAAGAGGTGATCCTGAACTCCTACTTACGTCAAACATAACATAGAAACCGTGTTCACTTCCCGGACTCCGCCGAGAAGAGACCATCACGGCTACACACGCGGTTGATGCGTTTTAATTCGGATCTGGTGTCAAGTTATCTACAACCGGACATTAACAAATTCCTATCTGCCAAATAACCGCGGGCACGGCTCTAGAAACTTTATACCCTGCAGGGGTGTCCCAACTTAGCCCATGATAAGCTCTCGCGATCAACGAAGGATATTCCTTCTCCCAGGAAGACCCGATCAGTCTCGGAATCCCGGTTTACAAGACATTTCGACAACGGTAAAACAAGACCAGCAAGACCGCCGGATGCGCCAACAATCCCGATAGGAGCTGCACATATCTCGTTCTCAGGGCAACACCGGATGAGACAGGCTACGAGTAAAACCAGACCTGGAGTTGCCCCGAGGGGGCCCCGCAGGCGGCTCGGTTTGGACCAACACTTAGACAAGCAATGGCCCGGGGGCGCTAAAATAAAGATGACCCTTGGGTTGGCCGACCCAAGGGAAGGGTATAGGTGGTGGTGAGGCAAATGGTAAAATCAAGGTTGGGCCTTGCTGGACAAGTTTTATTCAAAGCGAACTGTCAGGAGGGTACCATAAATCACCCGACCGCGTTAGGAACGCAAAATCCGGAAACATAACACCGGTATGACGGAAACTAGGGCGGCAAGAGTGGAACAAAACACTAGGCATAAGGCCGAGCCTTCCACCCTTTACCAAATATATAGATGCATTAATAATATAACAGATATTGTGATATCCCAACATAACCCTGTTCACCATGGAGCAATCTTCAACTTCACCTGCAACTAACAACGCTATAAGAGGGGCTGAGCAAATTGGTAACATAGCCAAGCAACGGTTTGCTAGGAATGGTGTCAAAGGTTAGAGGTTCATGGCAATTTGGGAGGCTTGAAGAGCAAATGATAGGTAACGCAGCATAGCGATAGTACGAAGCAACTACCATAGCAATGATAGTAGTGAGATCCAGGGTAGCGGTCATCTTGCCTGAAATCCCGCAAGGAAGAAGAATGAGTCCATGAAGAAGATGAAGCCACGAAGACGAACCACACGTAGACGAACGAATCCTCACGATCGCAACGAAACGGGACTATCGAGAAGAAGCACACAACATGGTAAACACACCACACATGAACAAGGCATGATGCACAACAAGCATGATGCATGACCAAGCTACATGAAGATACTCATGGCAAGAGATGATGCAAATAAGAACACATCAAGGCAAGTTTAAATGAGGCCGGGAACAACATATAACAACTCCGGTAAGTCCTCATATGCAAATCTCGAAATTGGTCCAGAACTGAATAAACCTTATGTTCAAGTTGTTAAACAGCAAGTTAAGATGCACCAAGATGATCTACACGAAATTCTAGTCAAGTTACATATAAAGTTCATTAGATTTGGAGCTACGGCCTAGAAGATATGAGCAAAACAAATTAAACATGGCATTGATGCAAAATGCATCCGAACATCAAGCAAACACCTCAAAACAAGGATGCAACATGATAATATGAAGCTACATGCAAAACCAAGCAAGTTTCATATAGAGCACACTCAAAACGGAGCAACGGTGCAACACATACACACTATACAAGTCATAGCAACAATCTGTCCAAAACAGCAAGTAGGCATATTGCAAGCATCAAAACAGCATGCTGCAGCACCCCAACATAATAACAAAAGGCATGAGCATGAAGTACAGGTAAAGCATAACAAGACATGAACACTGACCTATCTCCAGAAACAACTAGAACATGCTCAAAAAGACATGGTAAGATTGCAAATAATAACAGTTTCAGACTTTAGTAGAAATAACATCAGGTTGCAATGTTTAGAGCTATCAAACAACATGTTATAGGAACATATTATGGCAAACAAAGGCATGGCATGATACTACTAAATGCATAGAACAAGAGTCCCTTACTGACCATGAGCCAAAAAGGATCAGAAGTTAAGATGGCACCCATGTAAACATGGCAAGTTATATTACAGATTCATACATGGCAGGAACAACAATAAGTAGGCATGTTGGTGAGCCTGAATCACTCACCACGGAGAAATACATGGCATGGCAAGGCAACCAACAGTAAGAAGACATGTTTGTGAAGCTAAGAATGGCAAGAACAAGTTCATAGGGTGCATGGATCACTAGCAAACAATCATGGAAACATTGAACTTAATGTTAACAGGTTGACAACAACATTATTTAGCAAGTTTGGAGCAAGATTACAACAAGCTACAGCAGGCTATAAATGCAACCATGGGCATGAATGGATAGATAAAGACATGTATAACAAAACATCCTTAGTGAACAATCTCCAGATTATGCATGGAATGACTTGTAGGAGCAGGTTTACATAGCAACAAAATATAACAGAATCTGTCAGGAAAACAGTAACAGCAAGTACCCTCCTTAACAAGCTTGATGCACTCATCACACAACTCACAAAAATACATGGGTAGAACCACTTGAAAGATGGCATAGCATATATCAAAACACATGTAGACATCAACCTCATAGGATGCACACATCAAACATGGCAAAAATGACAAATGAGCAAGTTATAACAGTTTCAGCAGATTAACATCAACATGCACTCTTCCAACAGCATTTCGGGCATCTAGATGAGCTCAAATGAAAATAATGCATTGGAATGAAATGAAGTACTCGTTGAGGCGAACAATTTGACATATTACACACATGAAACGGAGCAGTATGCACAGAGTTATGATGCGATGAACATGGCATGATAATGTATGGATTTGGGGACTTAGAGGAAATTAGCACCTCGGGGTAGAAGTCAACGGCCGAGGTCGTGACGGATCTCGCCGGAGAAGCAGCGGGAGAGGTTGCCGGAGTTGAAGGAGGCGGCCGGAGCTTCACCGCAGGAGGGCCGGCGAGGGTCGGGGTGCCGGATCCGGTCCGGCCCGACCGGATCCGCGGGGAGGCAGCGGCCGAGGTGGCGGG
>NC_057810.1:270956600-270972783 GCF_018294505.1 Triticum aestivum
GGCGAGGCCGAGCGTTCCGGCAAGGGGCGGCGGGGCCGGTGGGCAGCGAGGCCGCCGGCGAGGCGCGCCGGGGCGGCGGAGGCGCTGGGCGCCGGGAGGAGGCGGCGACGAGCGGGCCCGGCGAGGCCCAGTTCGGCCCGGGGCGCGCCAAATCTGGTCCCCGGGTGGCCAGCGGCGAAGTGGGCGCAGGGAGGTGAGGTGGCGGCTCCGGATTGGTTGGGGAGGCGGCTGAGATGACGTGGCAGCCTCTGATTGGCCGGGATGAGGTGGAGGCTGGACATGTCCGGCGCGGGATGGACATGTCCGACGACGCGAGGAAGAGGGAGGCTAGGGTTTCATCCGCGAATTTGGACGGGGAGGGCATATTTATAGGTAGAGGGAGCTAGGAAAGTCCAAATGAGGAGCGGTTTTCGGCCACGCGATCATGATCGAACGACCGAGAGCATGGAGGGGAGTTTGCTGGGTATTGGGCCACTTTGGAAGGGGTGTTGGGCTGCAAACAAAAGAGGCTTCTACGGTTACCCAGTTAACCGTTGGAGTATCAAATGACCTCCAAATGGCAGGAAACTTGACAGACGGTCTACCGGTGCTATACCAAGGCTGCTTGGCAAACCTCGGGCCATTCCGAGAAAGTTTAATACCCGCTCACATTGAAAGACAAAAGGGGGACGCCGGATGACATAGGAGTGCCGGATCGCAAAACGGACAACGGGGAAAATGCTCGGATGCATGAGACGAACACGTATGCAAAATGAGATGCACATGATGACATGATAAAATGCAACAGTCAAGCAAAAGACATGGCAATGACGGCGAATAACTGGCAGACAACTGGCGCATCGAGGGGCGTTACACTTATCCATCTCTGCGCACTCGAGCTCTAGCGCCCAAGTCCGCGCATCTCGTCTCGACCTGCTCCGACCATGTCCGGAGCGGGAGGCAAATGGTTGGCCTCCTCCGTTATGGAGGGGCACGTCGATAGACTGTGCAGCGCCGGATATCTGTCGAGTGACATCGCGCACCGGCTTCCCGACAAGGGGCAGCTCATCCCCACCCCCAGGCCCCATGAGAGGGTCGTGTTCCTTGCCCACTTCCTCCGCGGACTGGGCTTTCCACTTCACCCCTTTGTCCGGGGGCTCATGTCCTACTACGGCCTGGATTTCAACGATCTGGCGCCGAACTTCATCCTCAACATCTCGGGGTTTATCGTCGTGTGCGAGGCCTTCCTCTACATCCAACCCCACTTCGGCTTGTGGCTCAAGACCTTCAATGTCAAGCCGAAGGTAGTGAAGGGCACTCAAGCGGAGTGCGGAGGCGCCATGTTTGGCAAGATGCCCAACGTCATCTGGCTCGAAGGGGCCATCGTGGAATCCGTTAAGGGGTGGCAATCGGGGTGGTTCTACATCACCGAGCCGCGCGACCCTAAGTGGGCGGCGGCCCCCGAGTTCAGATCTGGTATCCCTATGCAGCTCACCTCCTGGAAATAGAAGGGCTTGCTATGGGGCAGTTTGGAGGAGCTGACAGGACTCCAAGCCTGTATCCAGAAGCTGGTGAACAAGAAGCTCAGGCTTGTCAATGTGGTCCAAGTCATGCTCATCCGCCGGATTCTCCCCTGCCAACAACGGGCATTTAAATTGTGGGAGTTCAATCCGGCACAACACCAGGCATTGAGCGGGCTCTTCGACACGACGTACGAAGGTGCCTGGAGGGTGATGTTTAAGGGCGCCGAAGCTCCCGCATCCGCCACTGAAGATCGCGGATTTCGCTCGCAGCGTCCAGCTGACGAGGTAAGTGATTCTACCCCTTTACGGGACACTTGTTTTTAATAGTTTGACCTTATGCGCGCTCCAATCTCCCTTTTCCTTTGACAGGACTGGATGAAGAAGGCCGAGCAGATCATCTGCCCGGCTCCCATGCCAGAAAACCTAGTAGACGCCCGTCTAGCGAGGCTGCTGGTTCCGGCACCGCATGTGGTGCCGGAGAAGAAGGCCAAGAAGGAGGCCACGGGTACTCGAAAGAGTTCCCGTTTTCAGGTGTCCGACGATTCCGGGGCGGACTCCTCCCCCGAAGGTGAGGAGGAGGAAGAAGAATCTCTCCCAGAGGAAGGAGAGAGGAAGAGGAAGGCTTCCCCGACAGGGGAGGCCGAAGGGTCCAAGAGGGGAAGGACTATTCCCCCGGACAGCTCCGCCAACGCCAACATTGGCGACGAAGAGTGGCCCTCAAGGGCCAGGCCTCCGGTAAGATCGTAAGTATCCCAATTCCTGAATGATTTGTAATTTCTTTTGTGTCACATAGTGTCCTTCTAATGCCGCACACTGCCTGCAGTCCGGCTGATGATGATCTCCCCGCTTCATCGAGCGGGTCGTTGGCTCCGTCGGATGTGGATTCCATCCCGACTGCCTCCACCCCTCGCGACACTGAGGACGCTGAGGTGGGATCCCAGGAAGGGACCCATCAGGAGGAGGCTCTGGAGGCGCCGCAAGGCAGCCTCCCGGACTTTGCGCCGGACTCCACGTCGGAACCCGCAGTGGTTCCGGAGTCTGGCAGGCGGCCCCGTCGCAAGAAGGGCAAGGCCGTGATGCCGGCGGCCCCTGTCCAACCGGAGGCGCTGGACAACTTGTTGGAGGCGCTCAAAGGCGCTTCCATCGAGGAAGAACACCGCACTATCATGAGTGCAGTGATTCAGAAGGTTCAGCTTGCCAAGAGCGGGCTGACCGAAGCCTGCAGTAGCCTTCTAACAGGCTTTGAGGTAAGAAGTAAAAAATATGCAATGTAATACCGCAAAGACAGTAGCCCCTGATGCTCGGTTCGGTGTTTCGAAAGAAAAGCTGGACTGAGGATCTAAAAAGATATACGCAGGGTTGCTAAAAATTATGTCAATATGGGTTTGCAGGCTGCGCTGCTGACCTCTGCCGCACTGACTGCGGAGGTTGGTGCTTTGAAGCAAGACGTAGAGCGGTCTGAGCAAGAGCTCAGCCCTGCCAAGAAGCAGCTCGAGGACAAAGAAGGTGAGTAACACCACTTTGAATAGTTACCTTACAGAAAAGGATTTAGGTTGCAATAAAAATAACAAGGATAACGTGGGTACTGCAAGGGCCACGAACAAGGTGGCAACCCTGAAGGAGGCTATGTCCACGGCCGAACGCAATGCGGCCGCGGAACGGGGAGAGCGAGAGAAGCAGGAGGCGCGGGTGGCGGAGGTGCGACAAGAGCTCCAGGCTCTCATTGAGAAGCATGAGGGTTTGGAGCATGACTCAAAGACTCGAGAGTCCGAGCTTGCCTCGGCTCTCGAAAGTGCCAAAGCCGCCAAGGTCGAGGCCCGTAAGGCCCTTCAGGAGGTTGAGGATGTGAAGAAAATAGCGGTGGGCAAGGCATTTTTCATGCAAAGCAAGCACGTTAATGTAAACTTCCTGATACATACCCGAATTCAGAGCTCTCCAGGGGCGTTTGCAGATCTGCCTCACAGCGTGTCTGATGCCGCCGCATTCTACTGAGCCGAGGAGGGGAGCTCAACGGAGAAGGTCTTCTGGTCTCAGTACGCTGAGGCCGGCCATCCGGTGCCCCCTAGTGACCAGCTGAAGCAGCTGGTCGAGCTCCACAAGGTAGCCGAGCAGGCCATGAAGGGCCTCATAGTCCGGCTGTGGCCTGGAGAGGCCATGCCTGGGAGCTACTTCGGCCTCACGCGGCGGCTGGTGGATGCGTGCCCCTAGGTGGAGGTTATCAAGCGCTCCGCCTGTATTGAAGGTGCTCGTCGGGCCCTTGCCTGCGCAAAGGTGCACTGGGGCAGGCTGGATGCGGAGAGGCTTATCACTAACGCGCCGCCAGCGGGCAAGGAGTATCGTACGCCCGAGATGTACTATAAGACTGTCCTGAAGGGTGCCTGCAAGATTGCGGATGAGTGCCCCAGAGAAGTAATTATTGAGTAAACTCGCAATGTGTTATCCTGTGCGCTGAAAACTTTGTTCATATGCGCTAAGCAACGCTTATTGATTTAAAATATTACCTTCTGTGCGGCCGTTTATAAAATCTGAGAGATGGCAAGTCGTCGGCTTCAGCCCCCATGCCACGAGTGCTGGGGTGTTCGGGATAAACTTGAGCACTCTTCTTCCCATTTTTGGGTCCATCTAGGGAGGCGCTCAACACAACGAACAAGGCAACCGGACTTATAATGCTTGAACACTCTCACTTAGCCATCGAATTCTATAATTTTAAATTTCGGCGAAGCCCCTAGTATTCGGAAGACCGAGTTCGGGGCGATATCCATGCCTTGGCCGGACATCATCCGGTTCTTCGCTCGAAGCGGCATAAGTCTTTAGGGACTCGAAAAGACCTCTCGAACAGCGACTAGTCTCTCGCCTTATCATGCCAGTCAGTTTTAGCTTTCTCCACTGAGGCGCTCGCCCAGCTCAACCGGGGCGCAACCGCAGTGGTTCTCCCAGTGCTAGCTTAGCCGACAGAACGGAACGTAAGGTACCAAAACATGGGAGTCGGGTAAACCCAACTATTGACCCAAGACATGATTCAGAGCCGATTCATATAATGCTATAAGTTCGGGGTGCCGCACTTGTGAAAGTGTTCGGACTTATCACACTATAATGCGGGGAACATAAGCCCCTAGTGTATTCGGCCGTACCAAAATATACAGGTGCAAGATGTCATTAATGAACATATATGTAAAGTAATGCAATTATAGGCAAAAAGTGCTGCATTGTTTACTCAAGGAATTCTGCTATGAGTGCGGAATGATACAAATAGTGTGATAAGCAAGGGATTGGACTAATTAAACATGTCCCCCTCCAGGGGTGGGCTGCGGACTGGTGTATATAATCAAATTTAATGCTCGTAATGGAGACCACCCGAGTGTTCGTCGCAGCCTTTTTCCCTCCCTGGCTGTTGCATCGTGAGTTCGGCGGGTTCGCCGCCGGACAGGGCCTCTGGTGAACGGAGTCCTGTTATAAAAAGAAGGAAAATAAAAATAAAAAGAGCAACACACTTGGGAGACCCTGGTGTGGTCGAGCTGCACTCTGGGTCTGTTGTGGTCGTGCCCCTCCCCCTATGCCCATGGTATCTCCAGAGCGTAATGATGTACGCGGAGGGCTGGTCTTGCCATCATGTGAGGGCTGGGGTTGGGGCCGCATTGCTACGCGTGCTCGGATCGTGCCAGGTGGTCTTGATTGATGTTGCTCCGGGCGCGTTTGGCCGTGTCCGGTCGTTTGACGGCCGGACTAGAAAATTGCCTGAGAAGGCTGCTCTGTACTTCTGCCGCGAGAGCCGCTGTATGTTCCTCCGTTCGGAGGGAGCGTTCCGTATTTCCATTGACCGTGATTACTCCACGAGGGCCTGGCATCTTGAGCTTGAGGTATGCATAATGCGGCACCGCGTTGAACTTTGCGAACGCGGCTCGTCCGAGCAGAGCGTGATAGCCGCTGCGGAACGGGACTATGTCGAAGATTAACTCCTCGCTCTGGAAATTATCCGGGGATCCGAAGACCACTTCCAGTGTGACTGAGCCTGTACAATTGGCCTCAACACCTGGTATGACGCCTTTGAAGGTCGTCTTTGTAGGTTTAATCCTTGAGGGGTCTATGCCCATCTTGCGCACTGTATCCTAATAAAGCAGGTTCAGTCTACTGCCGCCGTCCATCAGGACTCTCGTGAGGTGAAATCCATCGACGATTGGGTCTAAAACCAATGCGGCGAATCCGCCATGGCGGATACTGGTCGGATGGTCTCTTCGATCGAAAGTGATCGGGCAAGAGGACCATGGATTGAACTTCGGGGCGACTGGCTCCATCGCATATACGTCCCTTAGTGCACGCTTCCACTCCCTCTTGGGTATATGGGTTGCGTATATCATGTTTACCATCCGCACTTGTGGGGGGGAAACCCTTCTATCCTCTATTGTTCGGCGGCCGGGTCTCTTCCTCGTCGTCGCTGTGCAGCCCCTTGTCGTTCTTTTCGGCAATTAACTTGCCTGCCTGCTTAAATACCCAACAATCTCTGTTGGTGTGGTTAGCTGGCTTTTCGGGGGTGCCATGTATCTGGCATGAGCGGTCGAGTATTGGGTCCAAATTGGATGGACCCGGAGTGGTTCTTTTGAATGGCTTCTTTCGCTGATCGGGTTTAGAGCCTCGGAATCTGGCGTTAATTGTCGTATCATCATTGTTGTCGCCGTTAACGTGGCGTTTGTTTTTGCTTCGACGCAACCTGCCGTTGTGGTCCTTAGTATCTGGACTGCTAGCATTTTTACTGAGGTTGTTGCTGCGAGCTAGCCAGCTATCCTCTCCCGCACAGAAGCGGGTCATTAATGATGTGAGGGCTGCCATGGATTTCGGCTTTTCCTGTCCTAGGTGCCGGGCTAGCCACTCGTCGCGGATGTTATGTTTGAAGGCTGCGAGGGCCTCTGCATACGGACAGTCGACGATTTGATTTTTCTTTGTTAAGAACCGTGTCCAGAATTGCCTGGCCGATTCGTCTGGCTGCTGGATTATGTGGCTTAGGTCATCGGCGTCTGGTGGTCGCACATATGTGCCCTGGAAGTTGTTGAGGAATGCAGCTTCCAGGTCCTCCCAGCACCCAATTGACTCCGCGGGCAAGCTGTTAAGCCAATGCCAAGTGGGAGATATTTGATGGCGTGGAGATCGTCTCCGCGGGCCATATGGATATGAAGGAGATAATCTTCGATCCAAACCGCAGGGTCTGTTGTGCCATCATAGGATTCAATGTTTACGGGTTAAAACCCTTGAGGGATTTGATGATCCATTACTTTGTCAGTGAAGCATAGCGGGTGTGCGGCGCCTCTGTATTGAGCAATATCACGACGTAGCTCAAGGGAGCGTTGTCTGCTGTGTTCGGCCCGGCCGGAGTTGTTGTATCCGGCGCAATGTTATTCGTCGTGGGTCGTGGGGCGCCCTCGTGATCCATAGATAGATCTGGATTGTCTTGCCTTGTCCTCCAATATATCCCGTAAGTCCGGCGCGTTCCCTCGTGGCTTCATACTTTTCGAGCGATGCCGGGGTACGGTCTTGGTGGAGGGCCCAGGTGCCTCTCTGTCCCGACCACGGGGTGGTCGGTCTGCCGTATTGTGCGCTAGTGATGAAGGTATATATGCTTCCTCCTCTAGTTAGGGGAGCAACTTGCGTTTTGGGTAGCTCTTGGAGGGGCGTTCGAGTTCACACTCTTCGGCCGCGAGGACCTCGGTCCATCTATCGGCCAGCAGGTCTTGATCAGCTTGAAGCTGCTGCTGCTTTTTCTTTAGGCTATTTGCTGTGGCCATTAGCCTGCGTTTGAAACGCTCTTGTTCGACGGGATCCTCAGGCACGACGAATTCGTCATCGTCGAGGCTTGCCTCGTCTCCGGAGGGAGGTATGTAATTATCATCCTCGACCTCTTCGTCTGCCGCTCTCTCATGAGGGCTTGCTTCTGCATCCTCCTGCGCTGAATCTTGCTGCAGGGGATTATCTTCAGCACTTTCTGGGGTGTTATTATCTCCTATGCCGGAATCTCCATTCTTACTGTGGCCGGATTTTGAGCGGCGCCGCTGACGCCGGCGCTTGGGCTGTTTCTTTAAGGAATCTGCCTCCGCTGCTTCTTCGCCGTCCCCATCTTTTGGGGTGTCCACCATGTATATGTCGTGTGACGAGATGGTCTTCCAGTGCCCTGTATGCACTGGTTCTTGATCGTCTCCGGCATCGTCGTCCATACCGTCGATGTCTTCGGAGTCGTAATCTAGCATGTCGGTTAGATCGTCGAAAGTGGCTACAAAGTGGGTGGTGGGTGGGCTTTGAATTTCTTCGTCGTCCGCATCCCAACCGTCCTGGCCATAGTCCGGCCAGGGCTCTCCGGATAGCGACAGATGCTTTAGCGAATTTAATATGTCGCCAAAGGGTGAGTGCTGAAAGATGTCCACAGTGGTGAACTCCATGATCGGCGCCCAATCAGATTCGAGTGGTAGGGGCGCCGGAGGTTCGGAGTCCGGTAGGGAGTCCGGCACCTCGGAGTCACAAGCTTTATAAGGGACAAGGTTAGTGTTCGGCTCCATCGCCGTGGAAGTTGCAGCTCCCGAGGTGGTGTCCAGCCACCCGTCCTCGATCTGCGCGATCAGCTCTGGACTATGGGTCAGAGCGGATTCGTGTGCGGCCTCCAAGGTACTGTCCGGCGGTAGAGCTAGATCATGCCCGTCGTGACAGTGCGGCACGCTCGGCTGCGGCTCGGATCCATCGAAGATCAAGTCTCCGCGGATATCCGCCATGAAGTTTAGGCTTCCAAATCTGACCTGATGGCGAGGGGCGTAGCTTTCGATCTGCTCCAGATGGCCAAGTGAATTGGCCCGCAGTGCGAAGCCGCCGAATACGAAGATTTATCCGGGGAGAAAAGTCTCACCCTGGACGGCGTTGTTGTTGATTGAAGGAGCCATCAAGCCTATCAGTGACGACACAGAGGAACTCTCAATGAAAGCACCAATGTCGGTGTTAAAACCGGCGGATCTCGGGTAGGGGGTCCCGAACTGTGCGTCTAGGCGGATGGTAACAGAAGACAAGGGACACGATGTTTTTACCTAGGTTCGGGCCCTCTCGATGGAGGTAAAACCCTACTCCTGCTTGATTGATATTGATGATATGGGTAGTACAAGAGTGGATCTACCACGAGATCAAGGAGGCTAAACCCTAGAAGCTAGCCTATTGTATGATTGTTCTAATGTTTGTTCGTCCTACGGACTAAACCCTCCGGTTTATATAGACACCGGAGAGGGCTAGGGTTACACAGAGTCGGTTACAATGGTAGGAGATCTACATATCCGTATCGCCAAGCTTGCCTTCCACGCCAAGGAAAGTCCCATCCGGACACGGGACGAAGTCTTCAATCTTGTATCTTCATAGTCTTGGAGTCCGGCTGATGATGATAGTCCAGCTGTCCGGACACCCCCTAGTCCAGGACTCCCTCAGCAGCCCTGGCCTTTTTGGCAGCTTCATGGTCGTATTTCTTCTTCCAAAAATCATCTTCAGCCTATGAAAATCATCAAAGTTGAGTTAATAGAACATTGGAGTGATAAAGGTAAAGTAAGTAATTTAAAGACTTACATCTGGTGGCGGGTTAAGTGTGCAGAACGGGTTTAGGCCCACTTTGCTGCAATCTACCGGATCTTCATTCAGAAGGGACTTGGTCATTTCATTGATGGCATCATTAGTTAAACGCACAGAGCTGTGGCGCAGTGGATCCTTTTTACCACCCATGTAAGTACACATTAAGCCGGATCGGCGACTCAAGGGTATGACCCGCCATGAGACCCAGTATCGAACCAAGTCAATACCAGTTAAACCGTTTCCCAGTAGGGCCTTGACCTTTGCAACGATGGGGGCAAGCTTTTTATGTTCAGCAACGGTAAGCTTATCAGGAAGATGATGTTTTGAGTCAAGACGCTAGGCACGATAGCCTGGCAGTGGGTTCTCATCAGCCGGGGAGGTATCTTTGCAATAAAACCATGTTTGGTTCCAATCTTTGGGAAGACTCGGCAAGCGAGCATAGGGGAAGATGGCATCTCTTCTTCATTGAATTGAGATCCCGCCAAGTTCCAAGCTGGGTCTATTCGAAAACTCGTTTTGGCGGTTCAAATAAAAGTATTCCCTAAATAGTTCAACGTTGGGCTCCTCTTGAAGGTACACTTCACATAAAACTTGAAATTTGCAGATGCTTGACACGGAATTGGGTCCGATTTCTTGAGGATGAAGCTCAAAAAAGTGCAGAACATCTCGGAATTTTTATGAACCGGGCGATGAGAAGCCTTGATTCATTTGGTCAGCCAAAAAGATGATTTCATCATCCTTTGGCTGAGGTTTTTCATCTTCTGGATTGGGAGCGCGATAATGCATGACAGTTTTCTCTGGTAAATAGCAAATTTTCACAAAGTCCTTGAGCGTGTCCTTAGTGACAATGGAGGGAATGTCACGCCCAATATGCGATACTATCCTAAAGAGGCTCGAAGGTCCCACCAAGGATAGAACCGCATATTGATACGCTTTTGCAAGGTGGATATCATTACATCAACATTACATAATAGATGGGGATACATACAAAAGGCATACAATGCCACACAATACTACATCATCTTACATTAGATCATCATCTGACTACGGACGAAACACAAACAGAAACTCAAATGATATCCACCCTGCTAGCCCAGGCTGCCGACCTGGAACCTATCCCTGATCGAAGAAGAAGCAGAAGAAGAACTCCAAAACAAGCAAACATCGCTCTCGCGTCATGATCATCGCATAACCTCTACCTGCAACTGTTGTTGTAGTAATCTGTGAGCCACGAGGACTCAGCAGTCCCATTACCATGGGTATCAAGACTAGCAAAGCTTAATGGGTAAGGAAGGGTTAAAGTGGTGAGGTTGCAGCAGCGACTACGCATGATATGGTGGCTACCATACGCAAATAAGAGCGAGAAGAGAAGCCACGGAACGGTCGTGAAGCTAGCAATTATCAAGAGGTGATCCTGAACTCCTACTTACGTCAAACATAACTCAAAACCGTGTTCACTTCCCGGACTCCGCCGAAAAGAGACCATCAAGGCTACACACGCGGTTGATGCGTTTTAATTAAGTCAAGTGTCAAGTTCTCTACAACCGGATATTAACAAATTCCCATCTGCCACATAACCGCGGGCACGGCTCTCAAAAGTTTATACCCTGCAGGGGTGTCCCAACTTAGCCCATCACAAGCTCTCACGGTCAATGAAGGATATTCCTTCTCCCAGGAAGACCCGATCAGTCTCGGAATCCCGGTTTACAAGAAATTTCGACAATGGTAAAACAAGACCAGCAAACCTGCCCGATGTGCCGACAATCCCGATAGGAGCTGCACATATCTCGTTCTCAGGGCACACCAGATAAGCTAAGCGTGTAGGTACCAACATAACCCAAGTTGCCAAGGGAAGGTCTCGCACGGTGCTTTAGTTTGGACCAACACTCGAAGGAGCACTGGCCCGGGGGGTAAAATAAAGATGACCCTCGGGAGCGCGACTCGCAAGGGAAAAAGGCTTAGGTGGCAAATGTTAAAACCAAGGTTGGGCCTTGCTGGAGGAGTTTTATTCAAAGCGAACTGTCAAGGGGGTCCCATGAATCACCCAACCGCGTAAGGAACGCAAAATCAAGGAACATAACACCGGTATGACGGAAACTAGGGCGGCAAGACTGGAACAAAACACCAGGCATATGGCCGAGCCTTCCACCCTTTACCAAGTATACAGATGCATTAATTAAATAAGAGATATTGTGATATCCCAACATAATCCTGTCCATCATGGAGCAATCTTCAACTTCACCTGCAACTAACAACGCTATAAGAGGGGCTGAGCAAAAGCAGTAACATAGCCAAGCAATGGTTTGCTAGGAAGGGTGAAAAGGTTAGAGGCTGACATGGCAGTTTGGGAGGCTTGATCAACAAGAGATAGGAAGCGCGACATAGCGATAGAACGAAGCAACTAGCATAGCAATGATAGTAATGAGATCCAAGGTGACGGTCATCTTGCCTGAAATCCCGCAAGGAAGAAGAACGAGTCCATGAAGAAGACGAACGGATGAAGCCAAACCAAGCGTAGACGAACAAGTCCTCACGATCGCAACAAAACAGGAACTAATGAGAAGGAGCACAACCGGAAAGAAGCAAACAACAAGGTAAACACACAACACATAGACAAGACATGATGCGCAACCAAGCATGATGCATGACAAAGTTACATGCAGGTACCCATGGCAAGAGATGATGCATACAAGAACAACACGTCAAAGAAAGGTTAAATGAGGTCGGAAACAACATATAATAAATCCGGTAAGTCCTCATATGCAAATTTAGAAGTTGGTCCAGATCTGAACAAACATTAAGTTTAAGTTGTTAAACAGCAAGTTAAGATGCACCAAGATGATCTACACGAAAATATAGTCAAGTTACATATAAAGTTCATTTAGTTCGGAGCTACGGCCTAGAGGATATGAGCAAAACAAGCTAAACATAGCATTGATGCAAAATGCATTCAAACATCAAGCAACACTCTCAAAACATGGACGCAACATGATAATATGAAAGTTCATGCAAAATCAAGCAAGTTTCATATAGAGCACACTCAAAACGGAGCAATGGTTCAACACATACACATGAAACAAGTTTAAAGGACAAGCTGTCCAAAATAGCAACTAGGCATCTAGCAAGCATCAAAACAATATGATACATCACCTCAACATGAACACAAAAGGCATGGACATGATGTACAGGTAAAGCATGACAAAAGAGAAACACTGAGCTATCTCCAGAAATCACTAGAACATGCTCAAAAGGTAATGACAAGATTGCAAACAATAACAGTTTACAGACTTGGCAGAAATCACTGGACATGGCATAAATAACATCAGGTTGCAACGTTTAGAGCTATCAAACAACATGTTACAGGAAGCTATCATCGCAAACAAAGGCATGGCATGCTAATACTAAAGACAAAGAACAAAACTCCCTTAGTGAACTAATTCCAAAGATCAACAGAAAACATGGTAGCATCAATGCAAACATGGCAAGTGATATGACAGATTCAGAATAACAATGCATGGCAGGAACAACGACGAATGACTGGAAGACACCTGGCGCATCGGATCCGGGGCGTTACAACTCTCCTCCACTAACAAGAGATCTCGTCCCGAGATCTTAGGAACGAGATGGAAGAGAAAGAGGAGGAGGTGAAGTAAGAACGCAAGAGAAAAGATGAACCAAGTCAAAAGAACTCGGGTAGAAAAGAGGAACGACGAATATGACGAGAATGAAAAACTCAAGAAAAAGATAGATTCCGAAAGCACTCCGGTTAGAACAAGATAGGAAAGGAATAAGAATGGAAGAATTTAGGCAGGACTCTGGCTGAAAATGGAAGGAAAAGAGACCTGAACTTCACAACATGGGATGACCCTTGACGAGATGAACAACACAATGCCTCCGGAAGAATTGAAAGAATGGAATGACAAGAACTTAGAAGGAAGGGTTGAACGGAGTTGTTGAGAAAATCAACAACGAAAGAATAAGCTTGTTGTGGATTTATCAAAAACATCTCAAAACTTGAGGTGAAATTAGACCACAACCACAAGTTTGAATAGCTGAGAAGAATGAAGAGATGCAAAACTCCACTTCAAAAGAATACGGAGAACTAATTGCACTTCGAGACGTGAGAAGAAAAGATACTTGAACTCCACCAACAAGATTCTTGATGAACTCTCGAAGAATGAATTAAATCATGAAGAACCACCATGAACAACTCCGGTGACAAAAGGATGATGAGATAGAATGAAGGATGAAAGAATAAGATTAAAGCTTGCGGTGACTTAGATAGAGGTTCCGACGAAATGGCTGAGGAAATTTGAACTCCAGAAAAGAAAAGATGAAAACAATTGGAACTAGAATTTATTCATCAAGAACAAACTCCGAAGGAAGGGATTACTCACTTGGATGAAATAAGAATAAGATTTATTGTATGCTTATCCTTCATCAAATTTAATTGATGACAAACGAATTTTGCATACTACTTATTCTTGTTGAAAAAGAATTAAGGGGAATGTGGCCCAAAACTTGAGAAAGTCTTCGTGAACCACCGGTAGGATTCGAAAGAACGAATGGATTAAAATGATAATCAAGGAAAAATAATCTTGAACGAACCACCGTAAGAATTCGAAAATGACTGATGAAAGAGAATGAATCACCGGGAAGAATTAGAAGAACCAATATGCTAGAGGGGATTTAGATGCAAAAGAACAAAGAGATCATGAGCTGATTAAAGAACACTTGAACGAAGCACCGAGATAATTAGATAACGGTAGCTAAAATGTGAGGACGAAGAATTCTTCTGGAACGATGGCCTCCTGTGAAACAAAACGGGAAAACAACTTCTGATATACTCCGGATGGGTAAGAAAACAATATCTGACAAATGGAATAATTCGAGAGTATAACATGAAGCTAGAACTGTGAATCTTCGAGAGAACAGACAAGATTTACAGGAAAAATTCTTCTTCAATCTTCAAATGACAACAGAAAACACCACCAAAATTACTGAGATACTCCGGGAGGATGAAAAAGAGGAAGGGTTGAACCAAAGATGAAAAGAATTTGAAATAGATATTGGAGAAGGCATGTGACTGATGGGATCCATTCTTATGTCACACTTGAAAAGACTTTGAGAATAACTCCAGGAGAATTAGAAGATTCAGGTAAGATCTTGGGAAAAGACCTGTGGGTTAGGGCCCACTAAAGAGAAAACACCGTTCAAAAAGGATTGTTGAAGAGATAGATGATGCACCAGAACAATTGAAATATTTGAATGAGGTGACAACCTCGAATTAATTGGAATACAGACGAATCTCCTGTGATGTCTTCCGATCTCCGGAATGATTGAATGGTTAGAGGCAAACGAGCAAGGAGAACACTTGATCCAAGGATAAGAATGTGATCAACCCGAAAAACTTGAATTGAATGCACCGGAAAAGAAAAAGAAATGAGGAATGTCGAACAAAACGACAATTCACTGGTTGAAACAATTGACGAAAAACTGAAGATGCTCCACATGAATGAAATTGATGGTCGAAAGAGACTCAAACCCCGGGAAGAAAAAGGGTGGGACGGCGGGAAAACAAAGGCAACTTGGAAGGTGGAACCGACGAATATCTTGAAGAGAAAACACCGGTTTAAATCATTGAGGAAAGAAAGCAAAGACTTCGCACGAGTAGGATGGATACTCGATTACGGACTCCGGCTCCAAGAAGAAAAAGGGTGGGTGGGTGGGAAAAGAAAGCAACTGAGGATCGAACTTGGCAACGATGAAGAGGCTCGAGTCAACCTGATGAGAAATGCACCAGATAAAAAGAGTTGAGAACCAACGAATGAAAAACTAACCGCGTGATCCTAAAGAAAGTTTGAAAGGAAAGAAGAGTAATTCAAAATACCTACATCAAGATTCCTGACCAGAGCGATGAAGGGGCTGAGGAGTAAACATAATTCGTACTCTCCGATATAACTAGACTCCGAAAAAGTTTTCTTCTAGACTCGAGAACGGCCAACTATGATCAATCAAGGGGGCTCCTATGGTTGGTCGAGGCTCTGATACCAACTTGTCACACCCAATATGTGATACTATCCTAAAGAGACTCGAAGGTCCCACCAAGGATAGAACCACATATTGATACGCTTTTGCAAGGTGGATATCATTACATCAACATTACATAATACATGGGGATAGATACAAAAGGCAGACAATGCCACACAATACAACATCATCTTACATTAGAGCATCATCCGACTACGGACGAAACACAAACAGAAACTCAAACGACATCCACCCTGCTAGCCCAGGCTGCCGACCTGGAACCCATCCCCTAATCAAAGAAGAAGCAGAAGAAGAACTCCAAAACAAGCAAACATCGCTCTCGCGTCATGATCATCGCATAACCCCTACCTGCAACTGTTGTTGTAGTAATCTGTGAGCCACGAGGACTCAGCAATCCCATTACCATGGGTATCAAGACTAGCAAAGCTTAATGGGTAAGGAAGGGCTAAAGTGGTGAGGTTGCAGCAGCAACTAAGCATGATATGGTGGCTAACATACGCAAATAAGAGCGAGAAGAGAAGCAACGGAATGGTCGTGAAGCTAGCAATGATCAAGAGGTGATCCTGAACTCCTACTTACGTCAAATATAACCCAAAACCATGGTCACTTCCCGGACTCCGCCGAAAAGAGACCATCACGGCTACACACATGGTTCATGCGTTTTAATTAAGTCAAGTGTCAAGTTCTCTACAACCGGATATTAACAAATTCCCATCTGCCACATAACCGCGGGCACGGCTCTCGAAAGTTTATACCCTGTAGGGGTGTCCCAACTTAGCCCATCAGAAGCTCTCACGGTCAACGAAGGATATTCCTTCTCCCAGGAAGACCCGATCAGTCTGGGAATCCCGTTTTACAAGACATTTCGACAATGTTAAAACAAGACCAGCAAAGCCGCTTGATGTGCCGACAATCCCGATAGGAGCTGCACTAATCTCGTTCTCAGGGCACACCAGATAAGCTAAGCGTACAGGTACCAACATAACCCAAGTTGCCAAGGGACGGTCCCGCATGGTGCTCTAGTTTGGACCAACACTCGGAGGAGCACT
>NC_057810.1:270973066-271095566 GCF_018294505.1 Triticum aestivum
GATGACCCTCGGGAGAGCGACTACCAAGGGAAAAAGGCTTAGGTGGCAAATGTTAAAACCATGGTTGGACCTTGCTGGAGGAGTTTTATTCAAAGTGAACTGTCAAGGGGGTCCCATAAATCACCCAACCGCATAAGGAACACAAAATCAAGGAACGTAACACCGGTATGACGGAAATTGGGGCGGCAAGAGTGGAGCAAAACACCAGGCATAAGGCCGAGCCTTCCACCCTTTACCAAGTATATAGATGCATTAATTAAATAAGAGATATTGTAATATCCCAACATAATCCTGTCCATCATGGAGCAATCTTCAACTTCACCTGCAACTAACAACACTGTAAGAGGGGCTGAGCAAAAGCGGTAACATAGCCAAGCAACGGTTTGCTAGGAAGGTTGAAAAGGTTAGAGGCTGACATGGCAGTTTGGGAGGCTTGATCAACAAGAGATAGGAAGCGCGGCATAGCGATAGAACAAAGGAACTAGCATAGAAATGATAGTAATGAGATCCAAGGTGACGGTCATCGTGCCTGAAATCCTGAAAGGAAAAGAACGAGTCAATGAATAAGACAAACGGATGAGGCCAAGCGTAGACGAACGAATCCTCACGATCGCAACGAAACAGGAACTAACGGAAGGAGCACAACCGGAAAGAAGCAAACAACAAGGTAAACACACAACACATAGACAAGACATGATGCGCAACCAAGCATGATGCATGACAAAGTTACATGCAGCTACCCATGGCAAGAGATGATGCATACAAGAACACATCAAAGAAAGGTTAAATGAGGTCGGAAACAACATATAATAAATCCGGTAAGTCCTCATATGCAAATTTAGAAGTTGGTCCAGATCTGAACAAACATTAAGTTTAAGTTGTTAAACAGCAAGTTAAGATGCACGAAGATGATCTACACGAAAATCTAGTCAAGTTACATATAAAGTTCATATAGTTCGGAGCTACGGCCTAGAAGATATGAGCAAAACAAGCTAAACATGGCATTGATGCAAAATGCATTCAAACATCAAGCAACACTCTCAAAACATGGATGCAACATGATAATATGAAACTTCATGCAAAATCAAGCAAGTTTCATATAGAGCACACTCAAATTGGAGCAACGGTTCAACACATAGACATGAAACAAGTTTAAAGGACAAGCTGTCCAAAACAGCAACTAGGCATCTAGCAAGCATCAAAACAATATGATACATCACCTCAACATGAACACAAAAGGCATGGACATGATGTACAGGTAAAGCATGACAAAAGAGGAACACTGAGCTATCTCCAGAAATCACTAGAACATGCTCAAAAGGTCATGAAAAGATTGCAAACAATAACAGTTTACATACTTGGCAGAAATCACTGGACATGGCATAAATAACATCAGGTTGCAATGTTTAGAGCTATCAAACAACATGTTACAGGAAGCTATCATGGCAAACAAAGGCATGGCATGCTAATACTAAAGACAAAGAACAAAACTCCCTTACTGAACTAATTCCAAAGATCAACAGGAAACATGGTAGCATCAATGCAAACATGGCAAGTGATATGACAGATTCAGAATAACAGTGCATGGCAGGAACAACGACGAATGACTGGAAGACACCCGGCGCATCGGATCCGGGGCGTTACAGGGAACCCAGTTACATGAGGTAGCTGTCTTCGGCGGCATTGTGAAGAAAGATGCCTAAAAAGAAAGAACAATTTCTCCGGTTTAAGTTGATTCATTAAGCTAGAGGAAAAGCACTACTATACATATTCAGAATGGCGGCTTAAAAGGGGCCTAATGATATATGGCTAGCTAGAGCTGGTCATGTAAGCCGCCATGACCAGATTGATATCTATCAAGAATGAAATCTGCTAAGTGTTGAATCTAGCTACAACTGGTGATGTAAGCCGCCATGACCAGATTGATATGTATCAGAAGTGAAATCTGTTAAGTGTTGAAAAAACAAGTTTTTACATATGGGAGCAGGTGATTTGGATCTAGCATTGTGTGAAAAAAGAAAATAAATTAAAACCTAAATATTGCAGCAGCAGAGAACTAGCACAAGGGCGAGATTTCTGCATCTGAGAAGCACATTTTGAGATAATAGAAGGAATGGAAACAGGTTCCGCGCATATTAAGGGATATATTTGGATTTAAAATAAGGGATAACTAGAAGTACAGTGAAGAGCGACAAAGAACTCGAAGAACTGTAGAAACCCTAATGGAGATCTACAAAGGAGAAGATAAGGTGCTTACTGAATTCAAGGAGCAGTGAAGAGGCGCTGTAGTTTCTCTGGTCCTCTTCAGGTCGATGCAAGGGCCAAGGGCGAGGAAGACGGTGAGCTTCACGGCGGCGGCGAAGCTCAAGCGTACAGAGGAGTCACGAGAGGAAGAAGAAGATGAGAAGGCAAGGGGGGAAAGTGAATGGAGGGTTGTTCGACCCTATTTATAAGGAGAAGGTAACAAGTGGGCATGAAAAACGAGGAAGCCATAGAATGATTATCCAGCTGCTCGGACACCTGGTTTTCGGGATGGTTATTAAAGATAAGGATCTGTTAAGATATATTGGATATTGTGGAAGATTAATGACAGGTGACGTCATGGCGTGTTACCACAATCGCAGGAGATGACGTCATGGCGGGTTATGAGATCTCGCACAAATGAAGAAGGAAGGATTTTTTCTAAGTGTTGAAGATTGACATGAACAAATTCAAATCAATCTAGGGCCTAATGTTGGGGATATGACTATTAGGTATGACTCGCCCAGGAGGGGCCGGGTTATACCTATGGTGGTTCATAATATGAAGCCCATGAGGATATTGAATATGGTGGTTCACGAAGCAAGGGCCCAAGGCCCAAGGGCGACTTAAGGCCATAGGGGTAAACCGCGATATATATATATATATATGACTTATATTGTAAGGCAAGTATAGTTAGTCACCAAGCCGGACATGTGTTTATGAGCCCGCCGGGACTCCGTGAGCCGCTAGCCGTCAACCTGTGTATATAAAGGGACAACCCGGCAGCGGTTTAGGGCAAGAAACAAGAGATCAAAAGCTAGGTCAAGCGTATTCGCTCCATGGTAATCGAGTAATAAGCAATACCACCACAAACTGGATTAGGCCTTTACCTTCACCGCAAGGGGCCGAACCAGTATAAACTCTTGTGTCCTTTATCCCTTTTAACCACTTTAAGCTAACCTAGTTGCGATGGCTCCATGATTAAGTCCTCACACTAGGACATCTGCCGTGACTATTCCACGACAAGTAGTGTTGATTACATCTTGTAGCTGATTACTATATGGTTTATTTGGTGGAAGATTATATGTTCAGATCCATTATGCTATTTAATACCCCTCCGATCTTGCGCGTGATTATCATTTGTGAGTAGTTACTTTTGTTTTGAGGTCACGGGAGAAGTCATGTTGCAAGTAATCATGTGAACTTGATATGTGTTCGATATTTTGATGATATGTATGTTGTGATTCCCTTAGTGGTGTCTTGTGAACATCGACTACATGGCACTTCACCATATTTGGGCCTAAGGGAATGCACTGTGGAGTAGTTATTAGATGATGGGTTGCTAGAGTGACAGAAGCTTAAACCCTAGTTTATGCGCTACTTCATAAGGGACCGATTTGGATCCAAAAGTTTAATGCTATGGTTAGATTTTAGGGTTAATTTGATAAATGCCACTCCAAATTTGGTGATTCCGAGAAATGCCACTGCAATTTTCAAACTTTGAAAAATGCCATTTCAAGTGGCATTTTTCAAAGTCTGCAGTGGCGTTTTTCAAAGTTTGCAAAAATAGCAGTGGCATCTTTCAAAGTTTGGAAATTGCTGTGGCATTTTTATGAATCGCCATAATTGGAGTGGCATTTATCTAATTAACCCTAGATTTTATCTTAATACTTTTCTCATAGTTGCGGATGCTTGCAAGGGGGTTAATCATAAGTAGGAGGTGTCGGAGTACACAAAAAGGAGAGTTTATTCCCCCTGACTTGTGCATAGACAGAAAGCCTCTGCCCCGACAGCTAGGGCTCACCGGTGGAATAGCTACCTCAACACAAGACCAAGCAAAGCTGAACCAGAGAAGCCGCTCTTCGTGAAATCAAGGAGATCATTAAGAAGATCAAGACAACAAGATATCACCTTAGGAAGAGCTCCCTTGCCGGGCAGGAGAGCCAGGCTAGGTCGAGACCGCCCCCAGGTACGAGTCCAGAATCGCCCCAGTAGGCTTGTCGGGGCCGCCAAGGCCAAAACCACCGCCAAGCATTATCTACCAGGAGTCCCCGCCAAGTTGCCACCGCTCCAGCGCACTATGACGCTAGTCAGTTATCACTATAATGTCAAACCCCCCAAGTGATTAAGTTGTAATCACCAAGCACGTGGAGGTTTGCTGGAAGACAGATCACACCCTTTCTACACTCGTCCAGAGGCATGTCATGATGATAACAAGAAGATGGCTAAGCGGTGGTATAATCCTGCCGGGAATGCATCTCTGGATGCCACCTAAGGTAGCATTCATGGCATTTTGTCCTAAGTGCCAGAGTTAGGTATGATAGCACTGTTGGCTTTCTAATCAGAAGATAATGATTGTTCTGCCATTGTGGTTACCCCTTGGGCTATAAAAGGAGGTCCAAGGCAAACTAGAAAAGGATTCGGACCTTTGCACACTCGTACACGCATAGTAGCTCTCCTCGAGGCCACCTTGCCAGGCTTGAGCATCGTGTGTTGTAGTGTTCCAACATTTAATCCACCAAAAGCTAGAGTAGGGTTTTATGCTTCACACCGGTCTAAACCTGGGTAAAAACTAGTGTCTCACCGTCGTCACGCTGTCTCATGGCCTCCGCTCTTTGTGCAATGTGATCTCCCCCCTACCGAACCACAAGGCGCACATGGCCCCATAGGTGATCGTGTGCAATCTTTGCCCCGACATCTTTGGCGCGCTAGGTAGGGGTGGGTCATTTGCACGAACCCAAAGCTGGGAACAACGCGTCAATCTTCATCATCAACTTCTTCGTCCTTGGCTTTGAAGAAGAGGAGAAATGATTCTCCCTGGCCCTCACCTTTTCCAAGACTCCGTCACACATCCCGCCACAGCGACAACAACAACAAAAGTGGAGAACATCGCTGAAACGGTTGGCGCGTCTAGCACAAACATCCTGGCCGTCGAGTTGTCCATAGTCAAAAGAGGAGGCGGGCTAAGCAGCAAAGCTATCCTTCTCAGGACCATCAATCGAGTGCACATGATCTCGGGAGGTGCCACTCGGTCCGACGGGTGAAGTAGAGGTGCGTTCTCGGCCTCGCTTTTCCCTCCTTCCTCGCTGATGGTCGAGTTGCCCGGTCGCGATACCGCCGGCATCGATGAGCTCGCATAAATTTTCAGTCCCACATTTGTCTCATCAAGGGTAAATCCTGAGCTTAATGGTGGAGCGAATCCATAGGTTAACACCCCCGGCAAGAACTCCATGGCAAGGCCTCGCATGCCAGCGTGTTAATCATGTCGGTCGCTTACGGGTCATTGGGAACTAGGGAAGGGAGAGTGGGACCAGTTCTCCCTCTTTCCATGATGTTTCCTCGGTTGCAAGGATCTACGTAGGCCCCTCAACTCATGCCGAGGTTGGACACGTGACTAATGAACCTCCGTGTTCTTCTATTTTGTCTGTTCCTGTTTTCCCCTCCTTTCAGGGCGAAAGTGGACACACAGGCATAATTTCTCCAAGAGGGTACAAAGAAGAGGGACGACCCCGCATGAAGGGGAGGATGATGTGCATAAGAAAATATGTACCTCCGACAGGGAGCACGAACAAAAGCTAAGTTGGCGTGCTTGTGAACTTTATTTAGAGCTCTCACACACACATCCCTCGAACAACACAGATTTTGTATGGTAGGTCTTCCACGCAATGGAACCTTACCATGTTTTGTTTGCACCCTTGCTTTTGTTTTGAGCCTGCTCAATGAAGCAGGTGGCTGCACCAAAGACTGCTAAGGGAAAACCCTCTGACAGTGTGTCCTTGCTAGCTGAATGTAAGGACCCGCTCCTCAAAGCAATCACGGAAGCATGCTACTGGCAGGCAACCAAAATGCACAAAGAAACCATCCATACGAGTATCAGTGGAGAAATGAAGGGGATGGCATACACGTGCACACAAACATCTATTCAACAAGCATTAAAACAAAAGTAGTACATAACTTAACATGACACACATATTATGTCTTGGTACAGGGCATCATGATGGCAAAGGCGACCTAAGGATTAGCCCGGCGACCTCCTGGGTTTCTTGGGACAGAAAGGACCTTGTCTACAAGGGGACCGACCTTGGCTGCAACAGCAGAGACGTCAGTTCCTGGCGACAGCTTCCTGAAGCCATCAGAGAGGTTGAGGTCGGGATGGAAGAAGGCAAGGTTGCTCAAGAGTAGGAAGAGGGCGTCGCGACAATCTTTCGGGATGCATTGGCGAAGCAGGCGGCCATGTCATCTTCATACATCTTCAACCCTTCGCTCAAACCTTCGAAGAAGAGTGTCATTTTGACACTTGGAACTTCATGCTTGACAACGGAGAAGGCCACACTGATGTCTGCGAGAACTACGTCGGTATTTCCCCAAAGAGGAAGGGATGATGCAGTAGAGCGATGGTAGGTATTTCCCTCAGTGATGAGACAAAGGTTATCGAACTAGTAGGAGAACCACCTCACACCACGTAAACAACACCTGCATACAAATAACAAATACTCGCAACCCGATGTGTTAAAGGGGTTGTCAATCCCTTTCGGGTACAGCGCCTCAAGTAGGCAAATAACGTGAGGTAAAAGTTGTAGATTCGATAAATTGATTGTAGAACAAATAAATTGCAGAAAGGTAGTTTTGTATTTTTGGTTTCATATATCTGAAAATAAATGCAAGGGAAAATAGACCGCAAAGGCAAATATGATGAAAAGAGACCCGGGGGCCATAGGTTTCACTAGTGGCTCCTCTCGAGAAAAATAGCAAACGGTGGGAAAACATTTACTGTTGGGCAATTGATAGAACTTCACATAATCATGACGATATCCAGGCAATGATCATTATATAGGCATCGCATGCAAGATTAGTAGATCGACTCCTGCCTGCATCTACTACAATTACTCCACACATCGACCGCTATCCGGCATGCATCTAGTGTATTACGTTCATGAGAAAACAGAGTAATGTAATAAGAATGATGACATGATGTAGACGAGATCCATTTATCTATTGCGGCAAATATAGTTCTCATCTTGTTATCCTTAGTAGCAACGATACATACGTGTCGGTTCCCTTTCTGTCACTGGGATCAAGCACCGTAAGATCGAACCCACTACAAAGCACCTCTTCCCATTGCAAGATAAATAGATCAAGTTGTCCAAACAAAACCCAAATATCGGAGAAGAAATACGAGGCTATAAGCAATCATGCATATAAGAGATCAAAGAAGACTCAAATAACTTTCATGGATAAAAACATAGATCTAATCACAAACTCAAAGTTCATCGAATCCCAACAAACACACCGTTAAAAGAGTTACATCATATGGATCTCCAAGAGACCATTGTATTGATAAACAAGAGAGAGAGAGGAAGCCATCTAGCAACTAACTACGGACCCGTAGGTCTACAAAGAACTACTCTCGCATCATAGGAGAGGCACCAATGGAAATGGTGAGCCCCTCCATGACGGTGTCTAGATTGGATCTTGGTGGTTCTGGACTCTGCGGCGGCTGGACCAATATTTTGTCGCCTCCCCTAGGGTTTCTAGAATATTTAGGTATTTATAGAGCAAAGAGGCGGTTCGGGGGGCACCCGAGGTGGGCACAACCCCCAGGCACGCCTGGGCCTCCTGGCGCGCCCTGGTGGGTGCTGCTCACCTCGAGCAGCCCCTCAGGTGCTTCCTTGGCCCATTGGCTTTCTTCTAGCCCATAAAATCCTCCAGGAGTTGTGTTGCGTTTGGACTCCTTTTGATACTGATTTCCTGTGATGTAAAAAACATGCAGAAAACAGCAACAGGTGCTGGGCACTATGTCAATAGCTTAGTACCAAAAAATGATATAAAATGACTATAAAATGATTGTAAAACAGCCAAGAATGATAATATAACGGCATGGAACAATCAAAAATTATAAATACGTTGGAGACATACCAGCATCCTGTCGGAGTAATGGGCCATGGTTAGCCTCACCCGAGTGCCTGAACCGGTCAAATCTTTGGGCCGGCTTCACCCCACGAAACCTCGTACTGAAACACCGCCTTCCGGAGGCCGGCTGGCTTAACGTCCGGCCACCGAAGGGCGGCCAATGTCACATCCCTAGCTTCTGGTAATGCTCTAGGCTAGCTTCATGTGTGCATCATGTTTAAATTCTGAAACTTGAACTGAGGAATTTTGGAAGCCTCAAAAACTCAAATAAAAGAGGGGCAAAGAACCCTGGAAAATGCATTCAATGTTTCAAAATGGCCTTAAATAATGTTGGTTATATTTTGGCAAGGGTTTTACACCAAACCAAAAATAATGAACATTTTGAGGAATATTTTGAGCATTGAATTTACATCATATTCTATTTGAACTTGGAATTATATTCATAATATATAATGAATATATGTTCAAATACCTCTGAAATATTTTATGAGCTTTGGAAAAGTCCATCTAGCAAATAAAATATCCAGGGTAGTTTTGGCACTGTTTTCAAATTTGTTTGAATTTGAATTCAGTGGCAATTAAATAAAACAAAACAAAACAGAACAAAAATAGAAAACAGTAAATAAGAAAAAAGAGAAAGAGAGAGAAGCCCAGCTTACCTGGCCTCACCGTGCAGCCCACCAGAACTGGCCCAGCTGGCCAGCCCATCTGGCCGGCCCAGCCCACCTCCTCCCCCTTGTCTTCTTCCTCCTCTGCCAGGAGGACGAACAGAGGCGTGGCGTGCGCCCGAGAGGCCTCGGCCACCTCCTGCTTCCCCCCTGGCCACCTCCTGCCTGGTTGCCTCCCTCCTCGACGCCCGGAGACGCCACACCACCCCCTCGGACCCCTCTCACTCTTCCTCGAGGCCCCGCCCCTCTGCTCTTTCTCTCTCGCCCGAACCCGAACACAGCCATCGCCACCGACGCCGTTCGCCGCGGCCACCATCCCCCTCTCGCCTCCCCGACGCCTCCCAGAGCTCCGCAAGTCCTCCCTCGTCCTCCTCGTTGTCTCACGCGACCAGAAGAGCCCCGGAACGCCGCCCCCGACGTTTTCCCCCTCGCCGGCCGCCGAGGATCTTCTCCGTCGAATTCGGCCACTCCGGCGCGCCCCCGAGCCCACTAACCCTCCCTGCAGCTCCGCGGTGAGCCCTCGACCCGATTCCCCCTCTCCTCGTGCCCCACCTCCCTCTCTAGCTAGCCCACCACCTTGCCCGAGAATCCCTCGCCGCCGGCCATGGCGCCGCCGTGGCCAGGGCCACCCCAGCTGGCGCCCGAGCATGCTACCAAGTTCGCCGCCCTCCCAGGAGCCTGCAGCGCCCTCCCGTTTCCCCTCTAGTGCACCGCAGCGTCGAGCCCGAGCTCGCCCGAGCTCCGGCGGCCGCCTAGGTCGCCGCCGGCACCGATTCCGGCCGCCCCGAGTGCAACTGACTCCACCAAGAGCTTTGGCTCGTCCCCAGCTCCTCCTAGATGCCCTCCGCGGCCCATTTGGTCGCCGGAGTGGCCAAAACCACTCTCGCCGCCGTGTCGGGCTCGCCGGCGGCTAAACGCCGGCAGCCGACTTTGACTCTGACCACGGGTGGGCCCCGGTTGACTCTCCTGAGTCAATGACAGGTGGGGCCCAGCCCTGTTAACTATTAGGATTAGTTTTAATTAATTTTAGTTAAGCTAATCACACTGACACGCGGGACCCACTGTCAGGTTTGACCCTGACCGGCCCCTGTTGACTTGCTGACGTCATGCCGACGTCATGCTGACGCAGTAAAGTATTTCTGGAATTAAATAAATTAGGAAATGATTTATAATTCCAGAAAATGCCTAAAACTTCAATAAATCATAGAAATTCAACCGTAACTCCAAATTAAATAATTTATATATGAAAAATTATCAGAAAAATTCAAGGAATCCATCTGTACCATTTTCATGCATGTTAGAACAACTTATAGGTGCTGTTTAGCATAAATCATATAAATGGCATTTAAATAATCACATATGGAGTTTGAATTTGATTCTTGTATTCAAACCAACTTCATTTAATCTGTTGCTAGTTGCATTAGCTCAAAACACATTCATTTTGCCATGTCATGATCATGCATCATATTGTGCATTGCATTGATTGTGTTTTTCTGTGTTGCCGGTATTTGTCCCCTCTCGATAGACGTGATACCGAGGATGTGATCGTTGACACTGATGAAGACTCAATGCTATCTTCAGAAGTGCCAGGCAAGCAAAACCCCCTTGTTCATTCCGATAAAATCCCACTCTCTCGCTCCTGCTCTCTTTTACTGCATTAGGACAACAACGATTCATCTGTTACCTGCTGCGGTAGTTGAACCCCTTTATCCTTTGCATGACCTATCATTGCCACAGTAAATAGATGAAACCCACTAGCATGAGTAGGAGTTGTTTGAGCCCTGTTGTGCCTACTCATTCATGCTTGTTTGTCATGCCTGCTACTGCTTAGAGTTGAGTCAGGTCTGATTCATCAGGGGATGAATCAGAGGCGTGTGAACATGTCCTACTATGGGTGAACTAAGTGTGTGAACACGATTTGGTAAAGGTAGCGGTGAGAGGCCATGTAGGAGTACATGGTGGGTTGTCTCATTGCAGCCGTCCTCAGGAACTGAGTTCTGTGTTTGTGATCCATGATCAGTTACTACCACACATTGGGCTCCGGGCGCTCCAAGCTCTCTCGACTTATTAATCAACTTGATCTCTGTCCAGGAGTTGCAACTAGTTTCTGGTGTTTGTAGGTAGTGTTAGTAGTCTACCAAGTGGCACCCGGTACAGGTGGGCTTGGGACAGACTAGGCACCGTGGCACGGTGTACCAAGTGGCACCCGGTTGGTGGGCTTGGGAACCCTGCACACGTCGTTTGGGGCCGTAAGCGACACCCCGGCCGGATCTCCTTGCGGATGGAACCTGAATAGGCGATAAACCTGGACTAGAGACTTGTTCGGTTAGTTAGGTCGTGGCCGACTCCCTCGCCCGGCTTCCGCTTGAAGGTTGCCGAGGTACATGACGTGTACAGGGCGGTAAGTGGCGAAAGCGTGTGTGAAGAAGTACACCCCTGCAGGGTTAACATCATCTATTCGAATAGCCGGATTCCTCGGATATGGAAACGTGGACCCCTTGTACAGTTCATAGACAAGTGAAAGTGGATACTCTAAAATACGCAAGATAAGCGTGAGTGCTATGGATGGCGTTCTCATAGGGAGACGGGAACGGATCCATAGTGGTGTATTGATATGGTGAATATGTGGACTCGTGTGCGCCACCTCAAAAGAGTTACATTGCAGTCGTAGTTCAGGATAGCCACTGAGTCAAAGCTGGCTTGCTACAGTCAAACTCCACCATCCCCTTCGTTGATAATGATGCATATGTAGATAGTTCTGATGTAAGTCTTGCTGGGTACATTTGTACTCACGTTTGCCTATTTTATGTTTTTGCAGAGAGACTTCAGTCTCACTAGTAGTTCCGCTTGGACTTCGACGTTTAGCTTGATACCTCAGCTACGATCTTGTGCCCTCGGCAGGATCTGATAGATAGTCAGGCTTCTCAGCCTTTTTCATTTATAGATGTCTGTACTCAGACATGATAGCTTCCGCTTGTGCTTTGACTTGTATGCTCTGATTGTTGGGTCGTGAGACCCATGTTTGTAGTGTCTCGCTCCTCGGAGCCTATTGAATAAACTACTTGAGTCGTAGAGTCATTTTGTGATGCCATGTTGTATTGCACATATCGAGCATATTGTGTGTATGTTATTGAAATGCTTGGTATGTGTGGGATCTGACCATCTAGTTGTTTATCTTTAGTAGCCTCTCTTACCGGGAAATGTCTCCTAGTGTTTCCACTGAGCCATGGTAGCTTGCTACTGCTCTGGAACACTTAGGCTGGCCGGCATGTGTCCTTCTTCGTTCCTGTGTCTGTCCCTTCGGGGAAATGTCACACTTTGAGTACCGGAGTCCTGTTAGCCCGCTACAGCCCGGTTTACCGGAGTCCTGCTAGCCCAGTGCTACAGCCCGGACCCATTTGCTGATGACCGACACGTTCGAAGCTGGGTCATGGATGCCTGTCCCTGTAGGTCTGTGCCACTTTGGGTTTACGACTAGTCATGTCAGCCCGGGCTCCTTATCATATGGATGCTAGCGACACTATCATATACGTGAGCCAAAAGGCGCAAACGGTCCCGGGCAAAGGTAAGGCGACACCCATGGGGATACCGTGCGTGAGGCCGCAAAGTGATATGAGGTGTTACCGGCTAGATCGATGTGACATCGAGTCGGGGTCCTGACAGCCAAGCACCAGCAGACGGTGCCAAGAGCGGCCGGCTCCTACCGGCCGGCCTCCAGAGAGGCCGGCGTCTAGCAGGCGGCCGCTCGGCACCCTCAGAGTCTGCGCTCTCATCAAGAGGACAAGACAACGTGAGGCTACAACATATTCCTTCACCCCCAAATCCTGGACTTGGCGTGGCCACAGTGCCCCGTACAGGCAGAGATCTCTGCACGGTGCGACACTGTTGCCACTCCCCCCTTGACGTCACTCCTGACAGGCAGAGTCCTGTTCCCCATGACGACCTGTTGGTATGGCCTGCAGGCGGCAGGCCCTACCAGGTAGCGAGAGCCCAGGAGGCGGCAGAAGCCGGACCAGCCGGACCTGCGGGAGGCTGGCTTTCGTCAGGCGGCCTGCCCCTCCCTCGGGGCCCATGCGCCATCAACCAGATAAGACGTGGTGTGGCTACAGTGATCTCCCACCAGGCGGCGGGACTCTAGGCACACTTAGCTGACCAAGCCCGCGTCATTAGCAGCACGACTATAGTTAAGAACTACCAACCAGACCCGCCAGCGGCGGGAGCGGCCTGTTAGCTCCTTATCGGACCAGTCGGCGGGGCCCACCAGGCGGCGGGCCCCACTAGTCGGCGAAGAAGCCGGAGACCAGAGACACTGACAGTCGGGTCTAGCACCCAGCTAGATTACCGTTGTACCCATGGGGGGTAGTCCTATATAACCCCCCCAGGCCACCCATGCAAAGGGTTCCCACCCCATTAGAATTAGCCTTGCCTCCTTCTACCTCTAGCACACAGCTCAAGAAGCACTATTGTATAACTTGTGCCTTAGTGATCATGCGGAGACCCCGCAGAGCAGGACTAGGGGTGTTATCTCCTAGGAGAGCCCCGAACCTGGGTAAAGTGCGCTGGCGTACGTGTCTATGCCTTATCCCGCTTCCAGGCACCGGCGACGTTCTACTCGCTCCCACCATGATGAGCCATCCATTGGCATATGTCGCACCCAACCCTCGACATTTGGAGCCAACCGTGGGTAAAGTGCGCCGGCATACGTTCTACGCCTTATCCCGCTTCCAGGCACCGACGACGTTCTACTCGCTCTCACCATGATAAGCCAGCCATGGAGGTGCACCGTCTCCCGGAGACCTGCTTTGGACGGGAACCTTGTTCCTTCCTGGCGAGCGAAGCCAGCCCAGCATGCCCGACGGCGTCAGCCTCGACGCGCTGCACGGCGCGGAGATCGCCTGCCCGGCAAGCTGCCTCGCCGACCTTGTTGGTGAGATCCACCTCTCCGACGAGCCGGCCTTCGACGCGGGCACCGGCTGCCCTGAGAGCCGCCTCGTCAGCCTCCTCGACCAGCTTCATGTAACCAGCGAGCCTGCTGTGGACCTGGAGTCCGTTGGCTCCACCGACCCGATGTTCATCGACTCCGACACGGCGTCGCTTGACGCGTTCCCCACCAACGTGGTGGTCTACGACAAGCCGCCTCCTCGCGAGCACAGCGGCAGGAGCACCGTCACGAAGGTGCTTGTCATCAACAGTGGCGAGCGCTCGGACGGAGGCGCTCGAGACCCACTCGATGCGGCGCTGCGAGACCTGTCAGCGCCCATCCCAGAAGATGCAGACGCCGAGACGCTGGAAGCACGAAGCTTCCAGCTCCTCGAGAGCGTTGGCCGACTAGACAGTATGCGACGCCTCTCGGACGCCTACCGGCGCGAGATGGACCGGGCCATTGGTAGCACGCCGGCCCCTGAGGGGCCTAGTCGCATCGGCTCGATCCGGCAGCATGGCGCGACCATCGCCAGCTTGTTCGGGGCAGAACGCCCTGTCTACGCCACGCCTGCAGAGAACATACGGGTTGCCCAGGCGGTGACGGATGAGCTGGACAAGTACGAGGGTGACAAGCGTCGCCACATGAAGAAGTGAGTCCAACAGCTCCTAGACGCGGCCGCCGAGCAGCACGAAGCCGGCTGCCGCGCCGAAGCGCCCGTCCGGCAGAACGACGAGCCGCCCCTTTTCCAAGACCACGACGCTACATCCCGGACGCCGACTGGTGGTGCCCGCGGCGGAAGAGGCAATGAGCCGGCTGCCAGCCGTAGCTGGACTCGCCTCTCCATTGAGCGTGACGAAGACGGCCGCCCTCGGGCAGTGGAGCGGTGAGGCAACCCACCTCCTCCTCCGCCTTGTGGAGAGAGGCGCCCCACTCCGCCGCCTGTCACACACCCGACACTCGGCGACCGCCTTGGTCGTCGAGAGGGAGTTGGAGAGAACGACGCCCGCCATCGGATCGACCACCTCAACCGATCCCTGGCGCTAGAAGAAGAAGACGCATTGGGCCAGCCTTGTTTCGGCCCACGAATCCGAGACGAGCCCTTCCCCAAAGGTTCACCCTCCCATGAGATACGCCCAAGTACACCGGCTCCGTGAAGCCGAAGGACTGGCTGGTCGACTACTTCATGGCCGTCAGCATAGCAAACGGCAACAAGCCCCTTGCCGTGAAGTACGTCCTGCTCATGCTTCAAGGCACAACCCGGACTTGGCTTAACAGCCTAAAGCCCCGTAGCATCAACAACTGGGTTGATTTCACCGAAGCTTTCATCCGCAACTTCACCAGCACGTACAAGCGGCCTCCCAAGCCCCGACAGCTCTCCTTGTGCGTCCAAGGGCCCAGAAAATTGACTCGCGACTATCTCACGTGCTGGGCCGAGCTGCGCAACTCCTACAAAGGTGTGCACGAGGTGTAGGCAATCGAGTACTTCAACGCCGGGGGTCGAGAAGGCACCCTCCTCAAGCACCGACTTCTCTGCGATGAGCCTGCAACTCTCGACGAACTTTTAATCATCGTGACAAGCACGCCACGGCCGACTCCTCCATGAAGGCGGAAATCCTAGTTGATGCGTCCGGCAAGGTGGCACCTCAGGCCCCTCGGACTTCGGCTGGTGACACCAGTCGGCGACAGCATCCAAGCGACAACAAGCGGAAAGCCACCCAGCCGGCTTCCACCAGCCGGCAGGTGGCGATAGTCGAGGACCAGCAGCTGGAGGGGCAGCCAGCGCCCAAGCGTCAGAAGGGCGGCAAGCCCAATTGGTTGCCCGCCTTCTCTTATGAGCAGACCCTAGATGCACCCTGCAAGTTCCATAGTGGCGCGAAGCCGTCAAACCACACCACTCGGAAGTTCCATTGGCTCACCAGAATCGCCAAGGGAGATGTACTCCTTCCTCCTCCGCCTGCCGGCCCGCCTCCTCCTCCGCCCCAGTAGCCGGCGGCCCGGCCAGTCGGCGCCATACAAGACGGGTATCCTATTGAGCACGGAGCTTATGTTGCGTTCACCAGCGTGGCCGATGACAGACGCAGCAGACGACATCAACAACAAGAACTGCATGCAGTGGCGTCAAATGCTCCAGAGTTCATGCATTGGTCTGAAAAGCCCATCAATTGGAGCAGGGCCGACCACCCGGAAGTGATGCCCTCCCCTGGTTCCTACACCCTGGTCCTAGATGCTACCTTTGTAACGGAGAGGTGGGCAACTTGTTTCTCCAGAGTCCTGATAGATGGCGGCAACAACATCAATATCCTGTACCATGATACAATGGAGAAGTTGGGAATCAAGCAGAAGCAGCTCCTCCCCAGTTGGACTGTATTCCATGGCATAGTCACTGGCCTTTCTTGCTCACCAATCGGCAAAACCCAAATTGATGTTCTCTTCGGAGACAAGAATCATTTCGGCCGTCAGCCAGTTTGGTTTCAAGTGGTGGACCTTGAGAGCCTCTACCATGCGCTGGTTGGCCGGCCGGCCCTGGCCAAGTTCATGGCGGTCCCCCACTATGCTTACCTCAAGATGAAGATGCCAAGTACCAAGGGGATCCTGATAGTAGTCGCAGACTACAAGAAGTCGTCCGCATACGCTGCGGATAGCAGCCGGCTGGCCGAGTCCCTTGTGATTGCAGCTCACAAGCGGCTCCTTGACTGGGTGGTGGCGATGGCAGGCAAGAAGCCGGAAATGTCACCCATCCCCAAGGAGTTGGAGGTTGAGGGCTCGTTCAAGCAGGCGAAGGAAACAAAGAAGATACCCCTGGACCCGGAGCACCCAGAGAGGCACGCTATCATAGGTGCCAACCTTGACAGAAAATAGGAAAGCGAACTCGTCGATTTCCTCCGTGAGAATCGGGACATCTTTGCATGGTCTCCAAAAGACATGCCGGGTGTTCTGACGGATTTTGGCCGAGCACAAGTTACATGTCCGACATGACGCCAAGCCGGTCAGGCAGCCCTTGCACCGTCTGTCGAAAGAGAAGAGAAGAGTTGTCAGAGAAGAGATAGCCCAGCTGCTAGCAACCGGTTTCATCATGGAAGTATTCTTTCTAGAGTAGGTGGCCAACCCAGTTCTTATGCTGAAGAAAAATAAGCAGTTGCGCAAGTGAATTGATTATACCAGCCTCAACAAAGCTTGCCCCAAAGATCCCTTTGCCCTGCCAAGAATTGACCAAGTGATAGACTCCACAGCCAGATGCGAGCTGTTGAGTTCTTTGGATGCATACTCAGGGTACCATCAGATAAAGCTGAACCCGGTCGACAGGCTGAAGACCACCTTCATCACGCCATTTGGAGCCTTCTGCTATCTGACCATGACGTTCGGCTTGCGAAATGCTGGCGCCATGTTTCAGTGTTGCATTCAGAAGTGCCTCCTCAAGCAACTCGGCAGAAATGCCCATGTCTGTGTGGATGATGTGGTGGTCAAGACGGAAAAGCGTGTCACACTGTTGGAAGACCTCAAGGAGACCTTTGAGAACCCGCGCCAATTCCAGATCAAGCTCAACCCGGAGAAATGCATCTTTGGAGTACCAGCCGACCAACTTCTCAGCTTTCTGGTCTCAGAGCGCGACATAGAGTGCAATCCTGTGAAGATCAAGGCCATTGAGAAGATGGAGGTGCCCACCCGACTGCTGGACATTCAGAAATTCACCGGCTGCCTGGCATCAATCAACCGTTCCATCAGTCGGCTGGGCGAGAAGGCCCTTCCCCTATACCAGCTCATCAAGAAGACCACTTTTTTCGAGTGGAAAGACAAGGCGGACGAAGATTTTCTCCAGCTCAAGAAGATATTGACCACCCTGCCTATCTTGGCAGCTCCGACTGAGAAAGAGCCCATGCTCCTCTACATCGCCGCCACCAGTCGGGTGGTCAGCACGGTCATAGTGGTAGAACGCAAGGAGGAGGGCAGAGCATTGCCGGTCCAGAGGCCGGTATATTACTTGAGTGAAGTACTGTCCGCCTCCAAGCAAAACTACCCACACTATCAGAAGATGTGCTATGGTGTGCACTTTGCCGCCAAGAAGCTGAAGCCTTACTTTCAAGAGCACCCAATAACTATTGTCTGCACTGCTCCGCTTGCTGAGATCATTGGAAGCCGAGATGCTTCAGGCCGAGTGCCCAAGTGGGCTATTGATCTGGCACCTTATACCATCTACTACCAGCCTCGCACTGCCATAAAGTCACAAGCACTGGCCGACTTCCTCGTCGACTGGGCCGAGACACAGTACCTGCCGCCAGCGCCAGACTCTACCCATTGGAGGATGCACTTCGATGGTTCAAAAATGCACATCGGTCTAGGAGCCGGCATCGTCCTCACCTCTCCCAAAGGCGACTAGTTCAGATATGTGCTGCAAATCCATTTTGCCGCCTCCAACAACGTAGCCGAGTACGAGGCACTCATACACGGGCTCCGGCTTGCCAAGGAACCCGGCATTCGCCGGATCCTGTGCTATGGTGACTCCGACTTGGTGGTCCAGCAGTCGTCAGGCGACTGGGATGCCAAAGACGCAAATATGGCAAGCTACCGCTTCCTCATGCGGCAACTCAGTGGATATTTTGACGGGTGCAAGTTCCTCCACGTGCTAAGAAACGACAACGAGCAAGCAGATGCCTTGGCACGGATCGGCTCCACTCGGCAAGCGATACCAGCCGGCGTTGCCTTGCAGCGCCTCCTTAAGCCATCAATCAAGCCATCACCAGAGTTCGACTCTATCTTCGTGCCGGCCCCTCCTGAGGCAGTGGGATCTGACTTGAGGGCCCCAGAAGCCGGCGCAGGGACTTCAGCAGGCAGCCCGGGGACTGCAGCCGTCGCACCCGTCCCGAGGACTTCAGAACTCGGCTCAGGGACTGCAGCATTCGGCCTGAGGACTTCTTCAACTCAGCAGGTGGCAGCCAACTCCAACCCGCCGCCTCCCGACCCAACTGCCCTTGTACAAATTGCAGTTGTGGCAGTTGGGGAGATAGCAGCACCCTCATGGGCTCAACCCATCCTCAACTTCCTGGTGAACAAAGAGCTGCCGGCTGACGAGATTCTAGCCTGACAAGAGCAACGGCAGGCAGCAGCATACACCATAGTCAACAAAGAACTGGTTCGGCGCAGTGTCACTCGTGTGTACCAGTGCTGCATGGAGCCGGACCAGGGTCAAGCAATCCTCAAAGATATGCACCAAGGCGAATGTGGTCACCACACGGCTTCAAGATCACTTGTTGCCAAAGCTTTCTGCCATGGTTTCTTCTGGACGACTGCTCTAGAAGATGCCATAGAGTTGGTCCAGAAGTGCAAAGGGTGTCAGAAATTCCGCTCCAAGCCACACTTGCCGGCTTCCGCACTCAAGACTATTCCCATTGCCTGGCCCTTTGCTGTTTGGGATTTGGATATGGTGGGGCCATTCAAGACGGCCCGTGGTGGCATGACTCATCTGCTTGTCGTTGTGGACAAGTTCACCAAGTGGATAGAAGCAAAGCCAATCAAGAAGCTAAATGGGCCGACTGCCGTGACTTTCATCGTTGACATCACCACTCGGTACGGCATACCACATAGCATCATCACCGACAACGGCACAAACTTTGACAAAGGAGCTTTGGCACGTTTCTGCGCGACGCAGGGCATCCGACTGGACCTAGCGTCCGTGCCCATCCGCAGTCAAATGACCAAGTAAAGCGGGCAAACGACCTCATTTCATCCGGCATCAAGCCCCGACTGGTCGAGCCTCTAGAGTGTTTGGCCGGTTGCTGGCTCGATGTGCTATCAACCGTCCTCTAGAGCCTGCACAAGACTCCGAACAAGTCGACCGGCTTCACGCCCTTCTTCCTCGTCTTCGGTGCTGAAGCCGTCATCCTGAAGGATATAGAGTTTGACTCCCCACGAGTCACCATGTACACCGAGGCGAACGCTAAGGAGGCGCGAGAAGATGGCGTTGACTTGGTGGAAGAGGGACGGCTGCTGGCACTCAGCCGGTCCGCCATCTACCAGCAAAGTGTGCGCCGATACTACAACCGCAAGGTGAAGCCAAGATCCTTCCAAGAGGGAGACCTTGTGCTCTAGGTGATCCAACGGACAACCGGCCAGCACAAGCCCTCGGCACCTTGGGAAGGCCCTTTTATCATCAGCAAGGTGCTGGGAAATGATTCCTACTATCTGATCGATGCTCAGAAGCCCAGAGAACGCAAAAGAGATGACTCGGGAAGGAGACGGAGAGGCCATGGAACGCAAACCTCCTCCTAAGATTTTACAGTTGAAAGCAGTATGTATCACGCTACCTTTTTTATTAAGTACGAAGACTCCGGGTCCCCCGAGAAGAGCTCGGGGACTACCCTCTTTTATTTATATGATAAGTATTATGCCCATAAGTGTGTGTTGTTTTATTATTCCACCTGGCACCGGGTTCGACCAGTCAGCCCGGAGGCTCACCGCCTTCTGCTATATGCCGCCTCCTGTAGCCGGACAAGTACTGTGTTGGCACCAAAAACTTCCCCTGTTAGAAGCCGCAGCTCGCAGAGCGACTGAATGGCGGGCAGGGGTTGCGAAACAATGCTCACATGAAAAATGGCTAAGGAAAGAAGACATATATCCGAGGCCGGCATCCCGCCTGTTCAGCCGGCTGCCAAGCAGTCGGCCGGCCGACTTCTGCTTGTCTTGCCAACACTCCAAACGACTAAGTACTTGCCCTCCCGCAAAAAGCTAAGTACTCGACCTAGCCGCAGTCCGCAGAGTGGCTATTTGGTTGGCAAGAGGATAGCCAAGGGAAGGCGGCAAAGGAAAAAAGAAAGGAGCATAAGGCAAGAAAAGTAGAAGCCGGCAAAGCAAAGCATGAATTGCGATAAAATATCTACATAGATAAAGGCCCACCGACCTGCATTCAACAAAGTTTGATATACACCCCACGGGTGTAATTGTGCAAATTTAACCAAAGTTGTCCAGACTAGTGAGCAGAAAAAGAAAAAGATAACGTCCTAAGGGGTAGTAGAAGGCTTGGGCTGTACGGTGGAGTCGGCGGTGCCGGTTGGTGCAGCAGAAGGCTCTAGCTGGATGGTGGAGTCGGCAGTGCCGGTTGGTGCAGCGGAAGTATCTGGCTGGACGACAGGGTTGGCGGCACCAGTTGGGGGCAGGGGACGGCTGGACGGCAGAGTCGGCGGCGTCCGTTGGTGGAACGGGCGGCTAGTCGGTCTCTGCATGGCCACCTCCAACAGCGGTCGGCACTTTCGAGCGCGGATCGTTGCTTGAGGCCCTGTCAGGTTGAGGCTGACCATCCGCTCCGACCTCCGGCACGTCGTCCTCGCTTTCCTCCTCCTCCTCCTCCTCCTTCCCTTCATCGCTGGAGCCGATCACTTCAGCCGACTGCTCGCTGTCCTACGGGTTCAGCCAGAGCAACTCCAACGGCGCTTCGGCACCTTCTTCAACCACCTCTGGGATGAAGATGCTTGTGTCGGTGTAGTCGGCAATCGCCGCCACCCTGCTGATAAGTTCGGCTTCCACCGCCACCAGCTCCTCCTGCGCCTCCAGCCGAAACGTGGTCAGATGGGCTAGATCCAGCCCAGGATACCACGCCTTGACAAACTCCAGGCCTCGGCGCGCCCCTGCCCGGGCTGCAGAGCCCTTCCAGGCCTCGAGGCGGCCAACCGCGACCTCCAGCCAGTCGGTAGTCCGACTGGGGGTGTGCAAAGCCTGTACGCCTGGCCAGAGGGTAGAGATCACCTGGGCCCCGACGCGCTGAAGGCGGCGCAACATCTGATGGGCAGGCCGAAGGCGGGCCTGGATGCTGAGGAGCTACTCGTTGAGGGTCTGGGGGACGTTAGCGGCTATATGCATGCCTTCCGCCCTCCGCTCCTAGCGTTGGGCCTCGATGATCTGGTTCGCGGCGACGGAATGGCCTGGGAAGAAGTCTCTTGGGACAGAAGGCAAGAAAAGCCAAAGGTCAGAACCTAGCAGTCGGCCTAGATAAGGACCGGTGACTCAAAACAAGAAAGAAAAGGAAACAAAGCTCACAATCGACCAAGTCTTCGATGATGCTGAAGGAAGCAGTCATCTACGCCTCCTTGTTGGCCCAGGCAGAGCGCTCGATCTCGAACTCAGCAAGGAGGTTAGTCTCCTTAGTCTTCGCTTCCCTCTGAGCCGTCTTGAGAGCCTCTGCCTGCTCCGTGAGCTGAGTGACCAGTCAGTCACGCTCCTCGGCCAGCTTGCTGCACTCCGCCTCCTTGCCATGCAGGTCGGTGTTGGCTTCACCCAGCTGCTGCTGCAAGGCAGTGTTGGCCTCTGTAAAAAGGGAGGAAGGAAAGAACGCCAGTCAAACAACAAAGAAGGGATGTAGTTGCCGGGGAGATCCGGCCCGACTGCTCAGCAGTCGGCCCGAACCTCGGGGATTACAGCCCGCGGGTGCGCTATCGCGCCCCCGCAGAGAGAAAGTCATCAACAGAAGTAAAGTCACTAAACAGATTCGGCCTGACTGCTCAGCAGTCGGCCTGAACCTCGGGGACTACAGCCCGCGGGTGCACCAATGCGCCCCCGTGAAGGAAGGAAATCAACACTTACTCTGGATCTTGGACAAGTTGGCGGTCTGCTTCTCCAGCTCCCGGAGTCCGGAGTTGAAGGTGGCCGCGCGAAGATTGTGGTAATCCTGCAAGAGGGATATCAGATAAAGCTAGCATTTGATGCTTGCAAGTTAAAGTTCCAGACCGCCTGCTCAGCAGCCGGCCCGAAACTTGGGGGCTACACCCAGTGGGTGCGCTGGCGCGCCCCCATGAAGGAAGCAAGAAGATCAAAATAAAGAGAAGTAAGAAACTTACGCGGATGGCTGCCCGCGAGTCCAGGAACGCATCGTTGCATCACTTGAGTGCTTCGGCTTTGGCCCGGACTTTGGCCTGGATGTCGAGGGCCGCCTGGTTCAAGGAGCCCGTCCCGCCTCCGCGTACCCAGCCAGCGGGCGCGGCGCTGGTCGCCTTGGTGTCGGGGACCGAAGAGCTAGCGGCACCAGCCTGCAGCAGCCGTGGTGCCAAGGCCTTCTTTGCAAGACGGTGGCGCGTGGGTGTACGGACCACAAGAGTCAGGCCTGTCACCACCCCATTCCCGGCTGGTGGCACCGGCAGGGCGGCCGGCTGCCCGTCCTGCATTCCGCCGGTTGGCGGTGGCGACGGGACGATGTCGTCGGTCATGGCCACGTCGCTGCCCTCCCTCTCCATGACCGGCTGCTCGTCGCTGGCTCCCCCAGTCGTCGCCACAAACTCCGGCGGAGGTGGCGCGGTGTTTAGGGGAGTCACGAGCAGCGGCTCCTAGCGGCGCGCGGCCTCTACAAGCTGCTCCTTCTCCGCGGCGTCAGGCTCTGCCTGCGCCAGCTTCCTCACTGCAGATGTTGCGGCCTTGTCCGCCTCTGCCTTCGCCAGGTGGTCGGCTTCCTGTTCCTCACGCATCTCCCACGCGTTCTGCTCCTGCGCCTCCCGGAGGTCGGCGGCCGGGTCGATTCATCGGCTGGTGGTGGAAGTCTCCGCCGACCTGATGACCAAGGCAGCGGCTAACTTCTCGAGGGTGAGCGGGGCCCTGATATAAGAAGGCACGATAAAGAAGTTTCCTAGGCCAGATCGGCAAAGAGGAAGAAGCGTAAGAGGAGAACTTACACTGACATCATGGGCGTCACCTTCGGCTGCCTATGGAACTTGGCCACCTTGATCGCGGCCTCTTTCCGCCTGTTCGCCACGGCCGGGTTCTTGGGCTTCTTCGGCGCGCTGATAAACCCCAAGTGCAGGGAATCATCGTAGCAATTTCCAAAGGTGGAAGCGGTAAGTATGGAGTGTCGAACTCACAAGGAGCTAAAGGTAAGATCAGTATTCTCTCAAGCCCTATCTGCCACTGATATGACTCTGCGTACACCGAACGTTTGCTTCCAACTAGAAACGAGAAATAGAACTACGTTGTGGGTATGAAGAGGATAACTTTGGATGATATCAGAGAGCTCAAATATAAAAGTAGGTGTTGTTATCATAAAGTTAGAATATATTACTAAATAATATAAATAGCTAGTGTGGAATAATGATGGATCGGTGTGCGGAATTGTCCTTGGCAATTGTTAACAAGACCGATAGTCGTCATTGCAATTTCTTATGAGGGAGAGGCATAAGCTAACATACTTTCTCTACTTGGATCATATGCACTTATGATTGGAACTCTAGCAAGTGTCCGCAACTACTAAAGATCATTAAGGTAAAACCCAACCATAGCATTAAAGCATCAAGTCCTCTTTATTCCCACATGCAACAACCCCCTTACTCGGGATTGTGTTTCAGTCATTCACCAACCCACTATAAGCGAATCATGGACGTATTGCAACACCCTACAGCGGGAATCCCTCACACTTGCGCGACACGGAGGGCACCATAGGACAACACCAAGATAAAATATACAACTCATACCAATCTAGACCATCAATGAACACAAGGACAAAAGATATCTACTCAAAACATCATAGGATGGCAACACATCATTGAATCATAATATGCGGCATAAAGCACCATTTTCAAGTAGGGATTACAGCGGGGTGCGGGAGAGTGGACCGCGTAAAAGAGATGAGGATGGTGATGATCATGGTGATGTTGATGAAGACGATCACCGCAGCGATGATTCCCCTCCCGATGGCACTCCGGTGCCACCAAGAGAGAGGAGGAGAGGTTCTCCCCCTTGTGCTTCCTCCTCCATGGCTTTCCCCCTCTGGTCCTTGGCCTTCATGGCGATGATGGCCCCTCCGAGATCCTCCTCCATGGCCTCCGGTCATGATGGCCCCCTCCGGCAGGGTGCCGTAGAGGGCCTAGATTGATTTCTCGTGGCTACAGAGGCTTGCGGCGGCAAAACTTCTGATCTAGGTTATTTTCCAAAGGTTTCTGTATTTATAGGAATTTTTGGCATAGGTTTCACGTCAGGTGGGTCTCCGGGCTGTCCACGAGATAGGGGGCTGAGGGAGTCCTGGACTAGGGGGTGTCCGGATAGCCGAACTATCACCGTCGGCCGGACTCCAAGACTATGAAGATACAAGATTGAAGACTTCGTCCCATGTCCAGATGGGACTTTCCTTGGCGTGGAAGGCAAGCTTGGTGATAGGGATATGTAGATCTCCTACCATTGTAACCGACTTTGTGTAACCCTAGCCCTGTCCGGTGTCTATATAAACCATAGGGTTTTAGTCCGTAGGACGAACAACAATCATACCATAGGCTAGCTTTTAGGGTTTAGCCTCCTTGATCTCGTGGTAGATCTACTCTTGTACTACCCATATCATCAATATTAATCAATCAGGAGTAGGGTTTTACTCCACCGAGAGGGCCCGAACCTGGGTAAAAACATCGTGTCCCTTGTCTCATGTTACCATCCGCCTAGACGCACAGTTCGGGACTCCCTACCCGGGATCCGCTGGTTTTGACACCGACATTGGTGCTTTCATTGAGAGTTCCTCTGTGTCGTCACCTATTGGCCCAATGGCTCCTTCGATCATCAACAACAACGCGGTCCAAGGTGAGACTTTTCTCCCCGGACATATCTTCGTATTCAGCGGCTTTACACTGCGGGCCAATTCGCTTGGCCATCTGGAGCAGATCGAAAGCTATGCCCCTAGCCATCAGCTCAGATTTGGAAGTTTGAACTATACGGCCGACATCCACAGAGACTTGATCTTCGACGGATTCGAGCCACAGCCAAGTGCGCCGCACTGTCGCGATGGGCATGATCTAGCTCTGCCGCCGAACAGTGCCCTGGAGGACGCAAAAGAGTTCGCTCCGACCCTTAGCTCGGAGCCGACGGCGCCAATCGAGGATGGGTGGCAGGACACCACCTCGGGGGCTGCTACCTCTGCGGCGATAGAGCCGAATACCGACCATGTCCCTTGTGAAGCTCGTGACTCCAAGGTGCCGGACTCCTCTCCGGACCCCGAACCTTCCGCGCCCCTGCGAATCGAATCCGATTGGCCGCCGATCATGGAGTTCACCGCTGCGGACATCTTTCAGCACTCGCCTTTTGGCGACATCCTGAATTTGCTAAAATGTCTCTCTTTATCAGGAGAGCCCTGGCCGGATTATGGTCAGAACGGCTGGGATGCGGTCGACGAAGAAACTCAAAGCCCACCCACCACCCACTTCGTAGCCACTGTCGATGACTTAACCGGCATGCTAGACTTCGACTCTGAAGACATCGACGGTACGGACGATGATGCTGGAGACGACCAATAACCAGCACCTACAGGGCACTAGAAGGCCACCTCAACTCACGATGTTTACATGGTGGACACACCTAAAAGAATCGATAACGAGGAACAACGGGACGCTGTGAAGGATAACTCCCTCGACAAACAGCCGAAATAGCGACGCAAGCACCGCCCAAAGTCCCGCCTTGACAATGATAGTACCCATACCGACCCAGCCATAGAGCAGGACGAACCGGTGGACGACGAACATGCCCCTGAGCAACCATCCGAACAGGATAAATTGGATAAACAATCCATCCCCGGTGAAAACAACAGACCAGATGATCTCACGCCGGAAACATCGTTGGAACAGAAGAACCTCCAAAAAAGGCTCGTCGCCACTGCACGAAGTCTGAAGAAGCGGAAGCGGAAGCTCAAAACAGCGGAAGACGTACTCAGAATGAGATGGAGCAAAGTACTGAAGGCCGCAGAAAAATATGGCGATAGTCGCCAAGCAAAAAGCTACCCGAAGCGCAAACTACTGCCCGAATTCGACGAAGAGGCCGTAGATCCCCCACAATCAAAGAACAAAAAGGCCGCCCGGTCGGATAGACGACCACACGACAAACAAAGAGCGACAAGCGGCGCAGCACATAAGCCGGCACGCGATCCACATAAGGATCCTCACAAAAAGGATGGCCTGGTCAGGTCCATCTATGGGCCAAGAAAGCAAGCACCAGAAAGCAATACAACACGTCGAGTATTCGAACATCATGGCACACCCAAATACAGGGGCGCCGCACACCCCTTATGTTTCACCGATGAGGTGCTGGATCATGAATTTCCAGCGGGATTCAAACCCGTAAACATAGAGGCATACAACGGAACAACAGACCCTGGAGTCTGGATTGAGGATTACATCCTGCACATACACATGGCTGGAGGAGATGACCTCCACGCCATAAAATACTTACCCCTCAAGCTCAAAGGGCCGGCTCGGCATTGGCTCAAAAGCCTCCCAGAAAATACCATTGGAAGTTGGGAAGAGCTCGAGGACGCGTTTCGGGCAAATTTTCAGGGGACTTACGTACGCCCTCCAGATGCAGACGATTTAAGTCACATAACTCAATAGTCCGGAGAGTTAGCCCGCAAGTTCTGGAACAGGTTCCTCACCAAAAAGAACCAGATAGTTGACTGTCCGGACGCCGAAGCCTTAGCAGCCTTCAAACATAACGTCCGGGACGAATGGCTCGCTAGACACCTCGGCCAAGAAAAGCCAGGGACAATGGCCGCACTAACAAGCCTCATGACCCGCTTTTGCGCGGGAGAGGATAGCTGGCTGGCAAGATGCAGCGCCAGCGACCCAAGTACATCTGAGGTCAGGGATAGAAATGGGAAACCACGATGCAGAAAGGACCAACGTCGGACTAAGGGAAATGGCCCAAAGAGCACGGCAATTAATGCCAGATTCAAAAGCTCTCGGCAGAACAACAAAACACTGCCTCTCAAGGACAACAACAACGCGCTATCCAACCTAAACAAAATCCTGGACAAAATATGCCAAATCCACAGCACCTCCGGGAAGCCTGCAAACCATACCCACAGAGATTGTTGTGTCTTCAAACAGTCCGGCCGACTTAACGCCGAACACAAGGGGCTCGAAACACCAAGTGAGGACGATGACAAACTCTACAAGTAGAGCACCAGCAGACAAAGGAATTTCCCACAAGAGGTCAAAACAGTAAACTCACTTCATGTGACAACAAGCAAAAATAGAGCAGCGCCCATTAAAAAGCGCGCTGCACGGTCCACCCCAGCGGAGTCCAGACACTGGATGTCAAAACCAATCACTTCCGACCATCAGGATTACTCCGGAAGTATCCGGAATGCAGGATGGACTGCCCTGATATTAGATCCTATAATCGATGGACTGCAATTTACACAAGTCCTAATGGACGGCGGCAGTGATCTAAACCTACTATATCAGGACACAACCCGCGGAATGGGGATAGACCCAACCAAAATACGCCATAGCAACACTTCCTTTAAAGGAGTGATGCCAGGCCCATATGCCCATTGTACGGGCTCTCTACCACTAGAAGTTGTGTTTGGCTCATCCGACAACTCCTGTCGCGAAAAGTTAGTCTTCCACATCGCCCCATTTAAAAGTAGCTATCAAGCACTATTGGGACGCGAAGCTTTCGCCCGCTTTAACGCAATACCGCATTATGCATCTCTTACACTTAAAATGCCCGGTCCACGCGGTATAAAATCATTAAAGGGAAACCTCGGGTGTTCCTTGAATACGGAAGAAAGTGAGACTGCCTTGAAAGCCACACATTAACCTGGCTTTGCCGATCAAAGCACACAAACAGGTCATTCAGACCCCGGACACGGTTAGGCGAGTACGGCACAAATAAACAAGGGGCTTACTAGCCGCGCCCCCCCTTACAAGGGGCTACACGCATGTACAATAAGAGACAATTTCATTCGTGTTTCGAATTATACTCTGTTTATACATTTTTCGCACGATCCTTTTTTCAAACTAAGTTCTTCTCTTTTACAGATGAACACCGTGCTACGCCCGTCCAGGATACGGCACAACGGAGACACAGGCACAGACGTGCAGTAGGGACCCGTTACAAGGATTCTTTTCAGATTAAGACCCTGCGTAAACCTTTCTTACTGTCTCTTGTTGATACACATCCCCCGGTTCCTCACTATAACCGAGGAGGAGGCTGACGTTTTGGCATCGGCCGCGTCAGACTTTTTTGCGCGTACCTGGACACTAGGGGCTTAGGGCATTGTTCTGCCCGTTTTCATAAATACCGAATACCTTCGGCGTCTCGAGTTAGGCCTTATATGCATCAGCTCCAAATCATGTCTTTGGTCAAATGTTGGGTTTGCCCGGCTCCTTTGTTTTGCTGCCTTACATTCCGCTCTATCGGCTAATGCGGCACCAAGAGAACTACTGCGATTGTGCCCCAGTTCGTCCAGGTGAGCACCTCAGTAGAGAAAGCCGAAAACTGACTGTCATGATATAGCGAAAGACTTGTTAACCACTCGATCGACCACCAAAATGTTTAGAATTCCTCCGCTTTAACGAAGGACCGTTTCCCGGTCAGGCACATACGCGCCCCGAAATTCGGAGAGCGTAGTGCCCCTAGGGGCTATATAGTAGCCCCACCATCGAACTCCTATGGTTAAGTGAAAGTGATAAAGCATTATAGTCCGGTTGCCTAGTTTGCTACGCTATCACCTCCTTCACAGGACCAAGACGTTGGATTAAGTGTGAAAATGCGCTCCTTTTTGCAAACACCCCCGCACTATGTGCATGGGGGCTGAAGCCGAAGACTGCCATCTTTCAGGTTATATACACATATACGTTAATGGCCGCACAGGAGGTATTTCAACACTTGAACGCACAAGTATAAAAAGCCATTATATTATATTTGAAACATTGTTTCACAAATCATACATGTCATTTGAACATAACATCTTTCGAGCACTGCGTCTCTATTAAACGAGCACCCTGCAGGACTTCCTCCAAATAGTGCTCGGCTGGTAATCGGCTTCTGTCCGAATCCTGGGATGCAACGTCGGTGGCCTCCATCTCTGCCCAGTATGTTTTAACATGGGCGAGTGCCATCCGTGCACCCTCTATGCATGCCGACCGTTTCATTGCCTCGATATGCGGCACCGCATCAAGGAACTGCTGCACCAAGCCAAAATAACTCTTCGGCTCGGGCCTTTTCAGCCACAAATGAGCCACGACATCTTTCATGGCCAGTCCGGACAACCTATTCAGCTCAGCCCATTTGGCTAACCGATCGGTCAATGGAAGTAGACGCTTCGGACTATGGAATTGTGACCAAAAAAGCTCTTCCATTCCATGATCCTTCTGGCCCCGGAAGTGTGCGACTGCATCTGCGACACTCACCGCCAAATTCAGATAAGCATCCTCCGCACCCCATAACTGGCCCAACTGAGCATACTTCGGATCCGTGAACTTCCTGCGCAGCAGAAAGGGCTTTCCTGCCGCAATATCCCCGGCCTGACGCAACTCCTCCTTTATAGCTCTCATCGCGGAGCGGGCATCCTTGCCTTCGGCGGTGGCCTTCTTCAGGTCCTCTTGCTCCGCTCGGCGTTCCCTTTTAAGAAACTCACAGCAGTCGGTAGCATCCTTCAGCTGCATGGCCATTTTGGCCATTTCCTCCCTGCTTCGGCAGTGAGCAGCCTATTCGGCTTTCAGCTCTTCGGCCGCCTTCAAGGCAGCTGCATCACTTTTTCTGGCTTGCTCCTTGGCTCGGGCAAGCTCTTCCCGAAGATCCTCCATAGCAGCGACACCATCTGCGTTAAGCATACATATAGTAAGGCATGGGCGTCAAGCTTCCTTACCAGGTGTCTGCGGAGAAGCCACATACCTTGTGACTCGCCAAGTCGCTTATTGACCAGCGCGATGTCCGCATCCGCAACATCAAGTTGTCGCTTCATTTCGGCAACTCTATCAGCCCGGCTGGCCACCAAATGCTCTGCCCCCTGAATAGGAAGGGCGACATCTTATAACTGAGATTATGATCCTTGGCACACCGTCAGTTTTGACAACGTACCGAGTCTCAAGGGCTAGTATATATACACGGCGCATTCTATATGCAAAGTTGTCAGAAGGTATATTATTTTCGCGTACCTCAAACCCCGTTAGTAAACTTCTGACGGCTTCATGCAATCTGCTCTTAGCGGATGAAATCCTTTCAATCACCATACCCATTAATGCACGGTGATCTTCTGAGATAGATGCTCGCCCGAGCAGATCCTTCAGCTCCTCCGACCGTACACCAGTTGGCACCAGACCTCCTAGCCCTGCCAGACTCGGGGAAACCCTCCGCGACGACACCTTAGGGTCGTCCGCCCCGCCTGACGGTGCGGTAGATGGAGGCGTTTCGCTCTTCATCATCTCCGGACGAAGATCCCCCGAAGATGAGCTCTACTGAGAAGGGCTGAGATCCGAACTACAAGGTAAAACTTTGGTTATCTTCAGAAATAAAAACAGGGACGTCCCTTATTATAAAATTCCCCTTTGTACTTACGGCTTGCTGGAGTGCTGATTCCTTTGAGGAAATAGTGCGGCTGGGGCTTCTCCTGGCGCAGGACCCTCTGGTGAAGATTTCTTCCCCCGCTTTGAGACCTTGGCCTCCGGATCTTCAAAAGCGGTCCTCTTCTCCCCTTGGAGGGGGGATTCTCGATCCCCCCTTCCTTAAAAGCCTCCTTAGAAGAGGCGGTAGCTTTCCTGTTCCCCCCTTCGCCCTCTTCCAAAGGTGCAACCCTCAGCATCTTGGTTAACACGGGATCCGGCGTGGTCTCAGGGAGGGCGGCCGGACACCTTATTAGTTTTGCTTTTGCTATCCATTCCTGTTCAAGGGACAGCTCTTTAAAGGGCAAGTTTACGATAAATGTACGGATAGCTTGTCCGGGCACAGGACTACTTACTTGAGTATCCGGGCGATTGCAGCTCAGACCTGCATCCTCGGTCAAGTCCGGACACATCTCTTGTGATCCGAAGAACAGTTTATACATCTCCACGGGCGTCGCACCCATGAAGTGCTGGAGAGCTCACGGTCCCTCCGGATTGAATTCCCATAGGCGGAGGGGGCGACGTTTGCAGGGCAGAAGGCGCCGAATCAGCATGACCCGCGCCACTACAACCAGATTGATCTCCCTCTCTTGGAGGTCTCGAATACGGCACTGCAACAGTGGTACATCCTTGGACGGCCCCCAGTCAAGCCCTTTGTTGACCCATGACGCCAGCCATTGTGGAGGGCCCGAGCGAAAGGCGGGCGGCGCCACCAATCTGGTGCCCCTGGGAGCGGTGATATAGAACCACTCCCGTTGCCACAAACCAAGCTCCTTTTGAAAAGAGCCCTCGGGCGATGGAGCGTCAGCCCTCTTGCTTATGACTGCCCCTCCGCACTCTGCCTGCCGCCCCTCGATCATCTTCGGCTCCACGTTAAAGGTCTTGAGCCACAATCCAAAGTGAGGGGTAGTGCGGAGGAAAGCCTCGCATACAGTAATGAACGATGAGATGTGGAGGATGGACTCCGGATCCAAGTCATGGAATTCCAACCCATAGTAAAACATGAGCCCCCTCACGAAGAGGTCCATCGGGAAACCTAAACCTCGACGGAAGTGAGACACGAATACCACGCTCTCACCAAGCTCGGGAGTAGGAATGACCTACCCTTGGGCGGGCAGCCTATGCGAGATTTCGTCGGTTAGATACCTGGCGTCTCTCAGCATTAGCACATCTTCTTCCGGGACGGAAGAGGGCATCCACCGACCTTGTAGGTCAGAGGCAGACATTGTCGAAGGTCCGAAGCGCCTGAATCTGGAGCCTTGGGTGTGGGAACTCGAGGCAAGGGGAGGATTCGATTGAGATTGAAGAAAAGGAACATGCCTTGGTCTTGTTATAAAGGGGTTGAATACCAAGAGCCATCCTCGTGACCGTTTGGGACTCACCTTCGATGGAGGGGGCGTGCCTGCGGGCGCGGTTGGGTTACCCACGCCCGTATTGATGAGAATCCCGGAATGAGGGGACATGATCTCTGCTTTGACAAGAAGTGCCAAGGAAACCGCTTCGCTAAACGCACTGAGGTGGAACAATAAAAACGATTCGAATAAAGGCTTGGTTGTGGTGTGACATCATGCCACGAGATACGTCAGCAGATTGGACTTGTGTAAATATTATTCTCTCTACGGTGGTATGTGGAATTTATTTTGCAGAGCCGGACAATATCCTGGTGTTCAAAATCTTCTATGAATTATTCGGAGGAGGAACCCGCCTTGCAATGCCGAAGACAATATGCGCGCCGGACTCTTCGTTATTGAAGCCTGGTTCAGGGGCTACTGAGGGAGTCCTAGACTAGGGGGTGTCCATATAGCCGAACTATCACCGTCAGCCGGACTCCAAGACTATGAAGATACAAGATTGAAGACTTCGTCAAGTGTCCGGATGGGACTTTCCTTGGCGTGGAAGGCAAGCTTGGCGATACGGATATGTAGATCTCCTATCATTCTAATCAACTTTGTGTAACCCTAGCCCTCTCCGGTGTCTATATAAACCGGAGGGTTTTAGTCCGTAGGACGAACAACAATCATACCATAGGCTAGCTTCTAGGGTTTAGCCTCCTTGATCTTATGTTAGATCTACTCTTGTACTACCCATATCATCAATATTAATCAAGCAAGAGTAGGGTTTTACCTCCACCGAGAGGGCCCGAACCAGGGTAAAAACATCGTGTCCCTTGTCTCCTGTTACCATCCGCCTAGACGCACAGTTCGGGACCCCCTACCCGAGATCCGCCGGTTTTGACACCGACAGGGGAGTGCCCCCACCCTCGTGGGCAGCCTGGGACTCTTCTGGCCCAACTCTGATGCTTCGTGGTCTTCTTTTGGTCCATAAAAAATCATCAAAAATTGGCACGTCAATTGGACTCCGTTTGGTATTCCTTTTCTGTAGAACTAAAAAACAAGGAGAAAACAGAAACTGGCACTGGGCTCTAAGTTAATAGGTTAGTCCCAAAAATCATATAAATGGCATATGAATGCATATAAAACATCATAGAAGGATAATATAATATCATGAATACTTCGTAAATTATAGACATGTTGGAGACGTATCAGCATCCCCAAGCTTAATTCCTCCTCATCCTCGAGTAGGTAAATGATAAAAGAAATAATTTATGAAGTGTGAATGCTAGCAGGTGCACAAGTTTTGATCAATGATAATTTCAATCACCTTTTCTAGCATCAATAAGTGTCATAATAGTAGCTTATCTCATAAAACTTTTCATGATCAAGTAACAATCTATTCACAATGTCAAGTATGGTTCAGAAACTTCATTGAGAACTAACAAACTATAATCTCAGTCATTGAAGCAATTGCAATTTATCATAACATCAGAAAGAGTCAAGAATAGAGCTTTTCAGAAAGTCCACATACTCAACTATCATATAGTCTTCTACAATTGCTAACACTCACGCAATACTTGTGGTTATGGAGTTTCAGCCGGACACTGAGAAAGATAGGGGCTTACTGTGTTGCCTCCCAACGTATTCACCTTTAGGTGTTGTCAACAATAATAGCCCATGCTAACTTACATCCAATTGGATATATATATATCATGATCTTTCAAACACGAGGAGCTTGCCAAAGGATAAGATGAAAAAGGGAAAGGTGAGGATCACCTTGACTCAAGCATAAAGTAAAAACATAAAGTAAAAGATAGGCCCTTCGAAGAGGGAAGCAGAGGTTGTCGTGTGCGTTTAGGGTTGGATGCATAAAATCTTAATGCAAAAGAACGTCACTTTATATTGCACCTTGTATGTGGACCTTTATTATGCAGTCCGTCGGTTTTACTGCTTCCACAACAAGATCGTACAAAGCTTATTTTCTTTGCACTAATAAGTCATACATATTTAGATAGCAATTTTTATTGTCTGCAACATGACAACTTACTTGAAGGATCTTACTCAATCCATAGGTAGGTTTGGTGGACATTCATGGCAAAACTGGGTTCAAGGATATTTGGAAGCACAAGTAGTATCTCTACTTGGTGCAAGGAATTCGGCTAGCATGAGGGGGAAAGGCAAGCTCAACATATTTGGAAGGTCAATGATAATATACTTTAACTGAGATGTGAGAAAACGTAAACCATTACGTTGTCTTCCTTGTCCAATGTCAACTCTTTTAGCATGTCATACTTAATGAGTGCTCCCAATCATAAAATATGTCCAAGATAATATATTTGTATGTGAACCTCTCTTTCCTTATTACTTCCTATTAATTGCAACGATGACCAAAACCATGTTTGCCAACTCTCAACAACTTTTATGCCTCATACTCTTTATATGTGAAGTCATTACTATCCATGTTATAAGCATATAAAACATATAGAAATTCAGATTCATGACATTCAATTCATTCCCCCATTTACTCATAGGATATACATGAAGCACATGAGTAAATGACAAACTACTCCAAAAGATATGAGTGAAGGACACTGAATAGTCAAATAATTAACTAACCATGGGAGGGTTCCTTTTTTATTCAAAATTTAAGATCCAATGATTTTATTCAAACAGCAAGTAAAATTAAAAGTATGCTCCAAGCAAAACACATATCATGTGACGAATAAAAATATAGCTCCGAGTAAGGTATACCGATAGTTTTGAAGACGAAAGAGGGGATGCCTTCCGGAGCATCCCCAAGCTTAGGAGCTTGAGTCTTACTTGGATATTACCTTGGGGCGCCTTGGGCATCCCCAAGCATAGGGTCTTCCCACTCCTTATTCTCCTCTTATCGATATCTCACCCAAAACTTGAAAACTTCAACCACACAAAACTTAATGGAACTTCGTGAGATAGGTTAGTATGATAAAGAGTAAACCATTCACTTTAGTGCTGTAAAAGACAAGGCTCATAATTTTTTTCACACAATGCCTACTGTATCAAAACATTTCTACAATTTATATTGCGAAATATAAACCATAGAACCTAGAAAACAAGCAAACTATGCGATGAAAACAGAATCTGTCAGAAACAGAACAGTCTGTAATGATCTGAACAATAACCATACTTCTGCTACTCCAAAAATTATGAAATAAACTGGTGGACGTGAGTAATTTGTCTATTAATCTTCTTCAAAAAGAATCAACTCAAAAGCACTCTTCTGTAAAAAATGACAGCTAATCTCGTGAGCACAAAGTTTCTGTTTTTTACAGCAAGATCACATTAACTCTCACCCCAAGTCTTTCCAAAGGTCTTACTTGGCACTTTATTGAAACAAAAGCTATAAAACATGATTAATACATTATCCTAATCATGTATACAGACAAAAACTGTAAGGGTAAATATTGGGTTGTCTCCCAACAAGCGCTTTTCTTTAATGCCTTTTAGCTAGGAATGATGATTTCAATGATGCTCGCATAAAAGATAAGAGTTGAAACATAAAAAGAGCATCATGAAGAATATGAGTAGCACATTTAAATCTAACCCACTTCCTATGCCTAGGGATTTTGTGAGCACACAATTTAGAGGAACAAGAATCAACTAGCATAGGAAGGCAAAACAAGTTTAACTTCAAAACTTTAAGCACATAGAGAGGAAACTTGTTATTATTGCAACTCCTACAAGCACATATTCCTCCCTCATAATAATTTTCAGTAGCATCATGGATAGCAACTTTGTTCTCATACTCAATTGGAACCTCTTCCGAAATAGTGGAATACTAACTAAAGTTGACACTCTTCCAAATCCACTTTCATAAATATCGTACGAAGATTCAACACCCTCCAAGATAGTGGGATCACTAATTCCTAAAGTTGACACTCTTCCAAACCCACTTTAGATTACAGTATTATTCATACTCCAAAAGATATAAGGGAAGTTCCTGGAGCATTCTACAATTAATATAGACTAGCCAATATCCAAGCTCAGAATATTTAAGTGAAGCGCACGAAGCATTCTATAAAACCATACTCCAAAGATTTAAGTGAAGCACAAAGAGCAATTCTATAAGATCATACTTAAAAGATATAAGTGAAGCACATGAAGTATTCTATAAATCAATGAGGAGATATCTCATACTAGCATGATTCTTAAGGAAAAATAAAAACAAAAAGGACACAAATCATGTGAACAAAACAAAAACCGAGGTATACCGATATTTGTTGAAGAAGAAAGATGGGATGCCAACTGGGGCATCCCCAAGCTTAGATGATTGAGTATCCTTTGTAATATTTACTTGGGGTGCCTTGGGCATTCCCAAGTTTGTACTCTTGTCTCTCTTTATGCTTCTCACATTGGTAACTCCTCGTTCTTCAAACACTTCATTCACAAAAACTTAAACAAAAACTTGTGAGATCCGTTAGTCTAATAAAGCAAACTACCACTTTAAGGTACTGTAATTAACTCATTCTTTGTTTATATTGGTGTTAAACCTACTGTATTCCAACTTATCTATGGTTCATAACCTTACATACCAGCCATAGATGCATCAAAATGAGCAGACAACACATGAAAAACAGAATCTGTCAAGAACAGGATAGTCTGTAGTAATCTAGAAGTTTAGTAAACTTCTGCAACTCCTAAAATTATGAAATAAATTTGACAATTTGAATTATTTTTTTACAGAAGTAATGTGCAAAAAGTTTCAGACCCATTTCACTTTCCAGTAAAAAATGTAAATTCATGCACTACAGCCAAAGTTTCTGTTTTTGTTCTGCACGTAGTAAGCAAGCAATCTTATCATACTAAAACCAAAGCTTGGCACATTATTTTTATAATACAGTGGATATATACAAGGGGATAATTATTTACAGAGAAACTTCCATGAAAAGTTCTACATTGTTTCCGTGAGCATGAACACAAGGGCTCAAGGTCGACCCTCACTGCTTCAATGCATAACTTTCCAATCACTTCTCTTTTTGAAACACTTTTTTAGGCATGAGAGGCAAGTAGATTTTTTTTTGGTAATTTCATTATTTTTAATTTTTTTGTATGTTTCACCCACTACTAAATAGAAACAAAAAGTAAAACAAAATCTACTTAGGGAAGAAAGCAAACAAGCACACACGAGAATATCAACCCCACGCTATTGCTCCCTGGCAACGGCGCCAGAAAGAGATTGATAACCCCCAAGTGCAGGGAATCATCGTAGAAATTTCCAAAGGTGGAAGTGATAAGTATAGAGTGTCGAATGCACAAGGAGCTAAAGGTAAGATCAATATTCTCTCAAGCCCTATCTGCCACTGATACGACTCTACGTACACCGAACGTTTGCTTCCTACTAGAAATGAGAAATAGAACTATGTTGTGGGTATGAAGAGGATAACATTGTATGATATCGGAGAGCTAAAACATAAAAGTAGGTGCTGTTATCATAAAGTTAGAATATGTTACTAAATAATATAAATAGCGAGTGTGGAATAATGATGGATCGGTGTGCGGAATTGTCCTAGGTAATTGTTAACAAGACCGATAGTCGTCATTGCAATATCATATGAGGGAGAGGTATAAGCTAACATACTTTCTCTACTTGGATCATATGCACTTATGATTGGAACTCTAGCAAGTGCCCCCAACTACTAAATATCATTAAGGTAAAACCCAACCATAGCATTAAAGCATCAAGTCCTCTTTATTCCCACACGCAACAACCCCCTTACTCGGGTTTGTGTTTCAGTCACTCACCAACCCACTATAAGCGAATCATGGATGTATTGCAACACCCTATAGCGGGAATCCCTCACACTTGTGCGACACGGAGGGCACCATAGGACAACACCAAGATAAAACATACAACTCGTAGCAATCTAGAGCATCAATGAACCCAAGGACAAAAGATATCTACTCAAAACATCATAGGATGGCAACACATCATTGAATCATAATATGCGGCATAAAGCACCATGTTCAAGTAGGGATTATAGCGGGGTGCGGGAGAGTGGACCGCGTAAAAGAGATGAGGAGGGTGATGATGATGGTGATGTTGACGAAGACGATCACCGCAGCGATGATTCCCCTCCCGATGGCACTCCGGTGCCACCAAGAGAGAGGAGGAGAGGTTCTCCCCCTTGTGCTTCCTCCTCCATGGCTTTCCCCCTCTAGTCCTTGGCCTTCATGGTGATGATGGCCACTCCGAGATCCTCCTCCATGGCCTCCGGTGGTGATGGCCCCCCTCCGGCAGGGTCCCGGAGAGGGCCTAGATTGATTTATCGTGGCTACAGAGGCTTGCGGCAGCGGATCTTCTGATCTAGGTTATTTTCCGAAGGTTTCTGTATTTGTAGGAATTTTTGGCGTAGGTTTCATGTCAAGGGGGCCTCCGGGCTGTCGACGAGATAGGGGGGCGCGCCCATCATGGGCAGCCCAGGACTCTTCTGGCCCAACTCCGATGCTCCGTGGTCTTCTTTTGGTCCATAAAAATGATCAAAAATTGGCACGTCAATTGGACTCCATTTTGTATTCCTTTTCTGTAAAACTCAACAACAAGGAGAAAACAGAAACTAGCACTGGGCTCTAGGTTAATAGCTTTGGCCCAAAAATCATATAAAATGGCATATAAATGCATATAAAACATCATAGAAGGATAATATAATTGCATGAATACTTCATAAATTATAGATATGTTCGAGGCGTATCACGCGCTGCCAAACAGGGCGGCGCCTTGCTTCCGCTTGCGGTCGCCGCCTCGGGCGGACGGCCCGGTAGAGGGGCCTGCGCCGGTGTTGGCAGTGCTCCGGGAGGGGCGCGGCTCGTCTTTGTCGTCATCATCATTGGGCCAGGTTTCCACGCCGCTTCCCTCCTCGGAGCCGCCTGCTTCGTCGTCGCCGCCTGCTGCGTCGTCCTCCAAGGCGGCCGCTCCCAAGTCGGGGTCATCCTCATCGCTCACCTCCCGGCCTGGCTGGTAATCACCACCCGGCCCCACGATGGCGGTCGTCGCCGCAGACATGTAAATCTGTGCTCCGGAGAAGAAGTTGTCTCACACCAGGAACAAGACTAAAGCCAGAACCAAAAAAGGAAGAAGTTAAGAGACTTACGGCAGGCGGCGGATTTTCGTAGGAGTACGGCCGTTTCCCAAACTGCCAGGCTCCCTCCAACACCTTGAGGTCGGATATCTCATTCACCATCCTTGCCACCTCGGCAGTCGGCATCGCCTTCGTGCACATCCTGGTCGAGTCACGGTGCCTGCTCATCCGACAGATCATGCGAGGGCGGCCTTGAAGCGGGAGGACTCGACGCTCGACGAAGGCGATGAGGAGGTCGGAGGCCACGAGGCCCTCCAACTCCTAGAGCACCTGGAGTCGGCCGATGGCAGCAGCCGCGTCCGCCGACACCGGCTTCGGCTTGTTGTCCCAGTTGGGCCGAAGCCCGACAGGGTGGCCGGCCTCGTAGGCCAGCAGGTTGATGAAGTCGACAGCTAGGTCGACGTTCTCAACATGGAAATAAGACTGCTGCCAGAGTTTCACGACTGTGACAGCTTGATGACAGGGAAGGCATTCCTCTTCGCCGGTCGGCGCACGACGACAAATCCGCCGCCCTCGGCCGCCGTCTCCTTGGCGGAGGTGCCCAGCTTGCCGTAGAAGAACGCTGCCCACAACTCGAGTGTGGGGAGGATGCCGAGGTAGCCCTCGCACACCATGACGAAGGCGGAGAGCAGCGTCACTGTGTTGGGCGTCAGGTGATGCAGCTGGAGGTGTTTGAAGTCCATGAACGAGCGGAGGAAGCTTCTCACCGGAAGGCCAAAGCCACGGAGGAAGTGCGAGCGGAAGACGACCCGCTCGTCTCCATTCTGCTGTGGCGAAATCTCCTCCGATGGCGGCACCCGCACCTTGACGAATGCCGCGTTGGGCATCTAGCGTGTGTTCCGGAGGAAGGTGAGGTGATTTTCGATCACCGTCGAGCCATCCCAGTCGTCGCCCTTCTCGCGCGCCATGGCCTCGAGGTGAGCTGTGTGGGGAGGAAGAGCACCACGGCGGCAAACTACGGCAGCACCACAACAAGCACTAAGCAGTGGCAACAGCGGTGGCGGAGAAAGCAAGAGGAGGAAGAGAGTGTGGGGAGGAGGGCGCGCGTGCTCCGCCGCTCCCTTTCCTCCCCCTACTTATAGCCCTCGGGCTGTGAAGCCGAGCGGGCCGGTCGTGGGATCGTCGGATTATCTACGCCCACGACCCCCCGATTACTGCATGAAGTTACTGCGCCTTAAACGCCCACAGGAGTCGCAACCGCCCGCCCCGGCCGCAGCGGATCCGCCCTCATGCCGAGGCCCTGTAGTGGCGGGCCCGGCCCACTGTCACGTCCCATCCGGAGCGTGGGGTGGCAGGCTGGCCGGGCTGACGTGCTCCGCGTGGCGTGCTTGTGGCGGGCATCTGGCCTGGGAAGGTTAGCAAGCACGCCACCTGTTTTCCTGCTTGGTGTTCAAAATTGGCCGACGATCCCGCCTTGTCGAAACCAACTCCAGTAGTCGGCGCATCGCAAGGCGGACCGAGCATTCTCCTAGAGCTCGGTGAGGGGGGAAGCCGGTGAGACTTCGCGACCCCTCGACCACAACGCCTCATCGGCTTCGGGGACTAGTGTTAGAGTAATGGGCCACGGGTAGCCTCACCCGAGTCCCTGAACCGATCAAAAAGTTGGGCCGGCTGCGCCCCATGAAACCTCGTACTGAAACACCGCCTTCCGGAGGCCGGCTTGTTTAACGGCCGGCCACCGAAGGACGGCCAAGCACTAGCAGACGGCGCCAAGAGCGGCCGGCTCCTATGGTCCGGCCTCCAGAGAGGCCGGCGTCTAGCAGGCGGCCGCCCGGCACCCTCAGAGTCCGCGCCCTCATCAAGAGGACAAGACAGGATGAGGCTACAACGTAGTCCCTCGCCCCCGAATCCTGGACTTGGCATGGCCACAGTGCCCAGTACAGGTGGAGATCTCCACACAGCGCGGCACTGTTGCCACTCCCCCGTTGACGTCACTCCTGACAAGCGGTGTCCTGTTCCCCATGACGACCTATCGGTACGGCCTGCAGGCAGCGGGCCCTACTAGGCAGCGAGAGCCCGGAAGGCGGCAAAAGCCAGACCAGCCGGACCTGCGGGAGGCCGGCTTCCATCAGGCGGCCTGCCCCTCCCTCGGGGCCCGTGCTCCATCAACCAGATAAGACGTGGTGTGGCTACAGTGATCTGCCACCAGGCGGCGGGACTATAGCCACACTCAGCTGACCAAGCCCGCGTCATTAGCAGCACGGCTACAGTGAACAGCTACCAACTGGACCCGCTAGCGGCGGGAGCGGCCTGTCGGCTCCGTACAGACCAGTCGACTGGGCCCACTAGGCGGCGGGCCCCACTAGTCGGCTTACAAGCCGGAGACCAGTGACACTGACAGCCGGGTCTAGCACCCGGCCAAATTACCGTTGTACCCCTGGGGGGTAGGCCTATATAAACCCCCCAGGGCACCCATGCAAAGGGTTCCCACCCCATTAGAACTAGCCACTACCTTAGAGCAGGAAGAGAGCTAGCCTTGCCGCCTCCTGCCTCTAGCACACAGCTCAAGGAGCACTATTGTATCACTTGTGCCTTAGTGATCATGCTGAGACCCCGTAGAGTAGGACTAGGGGTGTTATCTCCTAGGAGAGCCCCGAACCTGGGTAAAGTGCGCCAGCGTACGTGTCTACGCCTTATCCCGCTTCCAGGCACCGGCGACGTTCTACTCGCTCCCACCATGATAAGCCATCGGTTGGCATATGTCGCACCCAACCCCCGACACATCCCCAAGCTTAATCCTGCTCGTCCTAGAGTAGGTAAATGATAAAAATAGAAATTTTGATCTGGAATGTTTCCTAACATGTTCATCACATTCTTTTCTTTATGGCATGGACATATGGACTTCTATATGATTCAAAGCAATAGTCTAGTTTTGACATGAAGAATTTAATACTCAAGCATACCAACAAGCAACCATGTCTTTGAAAATATCAACACTAAAGCAAGTTATCCCTAGCCCATCATGCTAAATCAGTGATCCATTCATGAAACAAACTCGAATAATAGCTACACCCAATGCTCAAATACGATCATAGTGCCCCTTAGTTTATAAGAGAAGATGGAGACTCAAATTCAAAATAAAAATTGCATAAGTAAAAGAAAGGCCCTTCATGGAGGGAAGTAGGTATTTGTAGAGGTGCTAGAGCTCAAAGCTTAAATTGAGAGATAAAATTATTTTTATGAGGCATACTTTTCCTACCAACGAAAACTACTTGGAGCATCCCAACACATTCCATGCTAGATACATCATAGGCAGTTCCCAAACAGAAAATAAAGTTTATTCCTTTTTCCACCATTACTTTCACTTTCCATGGCTAACCATATCCACGGTGCCCTCCATACCAACCCTTTCGAAGGAATTTATTATTTGAAAACATAAAGTAAATTCTTTTTTTTCATTTCAGGACTGGGCATCCCTAGTACCTTTCCCGTACTCTCATGCAATGACAAGTGAATAAACACTCATCATGAGAATAACACATATAGCATGGAAAATATTGGCTACCCTTTATCGCCTCGCGAGTAGTAGAGAACCCAAAAGAGAAATTTATTTTGAACATTAGAGATGGCAGATACAAATTCGCTTAGAACGGCATGGAAGTACCGCATATAGGTAGGTATAGTGGACTCATATGGCAAAACTGGTTTAAAAGGTTTTGGATGCACAAGTAGTGATCATACTTAGTGAAAAATGAACGCTAGCAAAAAGATTGAGAAGCGACCAACCAAAAAGCAAAAAAACTCGTACCCAATCATTAAGCATAAGTAACACCGACCAATGCACCATAAGTAGGATATAAATTTCATTTCATAACTATTGACTTTCTTGCTTGCATAGGGAATCACAAACCTTAACATTAATATTCTTACTAAAGCAAAATTACTCATCAACATGACTCACATATCATATAGTCATATCTCAAAACCATTACTAAGAATCAACTTTATTTTGTCCAATCTTCTTCATGAAAGTTTTTATTATATCCTCCTTGGATATGTATCACTTTGGGACAATTTTCATATGTAGCTTTTGCTAGGCTCAAACAAATATAAGTGAAGATCATGAGCATAATTTCTTTTCTTTCTTTCAAAATAATCTAAGTGAAGCAAGAGAGAATTTCTTAAAAATTTACTAACTACCAAATAAATCTAAGTGAAGCATGCGATCATTTCTTCAAAATTAACAAAGCACACCATGCTCAAAAAGATATAAGTGAAGTACTAGAGCAAGTCCATGGCTTTAAAAATTTAAGTGAAGCATAGGAGCAAGCATAGAAGAATTTTTTGGCTCTCTAAAATGGTGTGTCCATCAAGGATTCGACACTTAAAACACATATCATGTGACGAATAAAAATATAATTTCAAGTAAAATACCGATGGTTGTTAGAAGAAAGCGGGGATGCCACTCGGGGGAATCCCCAAGCTTAGTTGCTTGCTACTTCTTTGAATATTATCTTGGGGTGCCTCGGGCATCCCCAAGCTTAGCCTTTTGCTTATCCTTATTCCTTCATCCATCGTAGATAACCCAAAACTTGGAAACTTCAATCACACAAAACTCAAACAAAACCTTCGTGAGATCCGTTAGTATAAGAAACCAAACCACTACTATAAGTACTGTAGAAAACCTATTCTTATATTGTTTTTGCATTATATCTACTGTATTCCAACATTTCTATGGCAAAAACACATCATAGAAAACCATAGAATCATCAAAACAAGCACACAACGCAAAGAAAACAGAATCTGTCAAAAACATAATAGTCTATAGCAATCTGACAATTTCAAATACTTATTTTACTCCAAAATTATGAAATAAATTGGTGGACGTGAGGTATTGGTCTATTAATCCTCTCCAAAAAAGAATCAACTTAAAATCACTCTCCTGTAAAAAATGACAATGAATCTCGTGAGGGCAAGAGTTTCTGTAGTCGTGTTGCGTTTGGAGTCCATTTGATATTGATTTCCTGCGATGTAAAAGACATGCAGAAAACAACAACTCGCACTGGGCACTATGTCAATATGTTAGTACCAAAAAATGACTATAAAATGATTGTTAAACAGCCAAGAATGAAAATATAACAGCATGGAACAATCAAAAATTATATATACATTGGAGACGTATCACCAGCTCTTCATTTCCATAGTTGCAATCTGGGTAGTGAGGTGTTTCGCAATGTCAATCATGCTCTTGATCCAAAGATCATGCTGCTAGATCTGATTTTCCAGTTTGTCTTCTGCGTCCCTTTGGAGAGGTCTTGCCTTGTCCAAGTTCGTCATCAGCAACTTTTCATGGCAACCAGTGGATTCAAGATCCTTCTCCAGATAGCCAAGTCTGGCTTTCATATTGGAGATGGTACCGTTGGCAGTATCAAGTTCTGCCTCTTGGAGGAGAGCTGCGACTGCACGCCCTCCAGAGCAGTCTCTGCTTTCCGTTCTCCCTCTTTGAGGGCCTGGATCTCCTTGCTACTACTAGCAAGGTCGCCTGTCTGTCAGTTTGCTCACTTGATTTTCAAGATCAGTCTTGGCAGTAGATGCATCAGCTAGCTCGTCGGAAACCTTCTTCAATTGGACGGAGGATTCAAGGGTGAGTGTGTTGAGGGTGGCCTTGTGGCCATCCACCAAGTCCTTGGTGCTCTGCTCAACAAGGGCCCTCAACTCTTCGTCCTTACCGCGGAGAGCAGCTTCAAGCGTTCCCTCTAAGGTGGAGATTTCCTTATCCTTGGCGTTCAGAAGCGTTTCGCGCTCTGCCAACTGGACCTCCCGGGCAGCAAGGTCTTCCTTGGTCGTGGTCGACACCTCCTCTTGTCCAATAAGTGATCGGGCCTGCTTCTTGCACCACTCGCGAAGTTCATTCCCTTTGTCCCTTAGTTTTTTGTCCATAAGGTCAACAAAGTTGCGCCGCTCCTTGATCGCCTGCCACCCGAGGCTGTACCTGTTCTACATGTCATTAAACCCTACCGCCATGGATTCCAGGAAGGCCAAATCCTTGGAGCTCTCATCAGGGTCGCCAGCTTCTTCAACCTTCTGAGACAGCGGTGCCAGAATGCATCTGATTTGTTCGTCAGAGCCTGCGCCCGCTAGGATAGATGAGCCAAAGGTGGCGGGTCCAGCTTGGGAAAGGATTAATGCCAGCTTGCTTGGGGAAGGTCGCGAGGCTGCGGCGAAAGGATAATTCATGGAAAAGTGTCCCATAGATTGGAGTTGAGCCTTCTCCTTGACAACTGTTCCTAGGCCAGACATGTTGCCGGGGGTTTTCCCTACTTCTTTCAGGAATTCCTGGATATCCCCAGCAGTCTGCTCGAGCCCCTCTGTGGCAGCAATCCTGGTTGCTTCTTTGGCAGCACTTTTCCCAATATTGGCCACCTCCTCCAAGAGCTCAGGTTCCTCAACTGGAAAATCTGCAAAAATAACCAAACAGATTAAATGATAAGAGGCTAGACATTACTTAACCAAAGCCAAGAGGATAATTCTTTCAAGCAAGCGGAAGCAAAGACAAGTGGATTACTTGGTGGTGGCTGCCGTGAGGTACTTGTCCTTGCCTGACAGCATTTGTTGCTGGCGCGCGGTCTAGAACCACCCCTTTGGTGGCTGTCGGAATCAGGGCTCTGCGGACCCAACAAGGTTCAAACTCATGGGCGTGTGCGAAGGATCTCGCTTCTAGAACGCTTTGCTCGCTGTGTTCAAGGCTCTACCTCACCGAATGCGCACAGACATAGAGGAGGGAAGAACATAAAGGAAGCAAAGGCTACAAAAGCAGCTAAAGTAGCAAGTACACCAAGTGCTTCTATAGTGATGCCCAAGACCAAGCAAGAACAACTTAATTATCTGCTTGAGGCTACCATGAGGATTGATAAGGGCTTGGCCACCTAACTCAAAATCAAGAGTGTCTTGAGAGGATCATCTAGACTAAATTTCATTATCCTTATGTGAAGGTCACAATGATTCATACTACTATTGAGAAGCTCCAGGAAGAAGCTGAGGACAGGGAGGATAGAGCTACTACAGACACATTCCAGAGAGTGCCAAGGGCACAAAGGTCTTTAGCAGTGCCAGTTGTTAGAGACTATAGAGCTACTATGTCAGAACCTGTAGCCACTGCCACGGTTGCACCTCCAGTGTCAACCCCTCTAGATCCACAGACTTCTTTAGAGGCATTTGCAGATTCCCTGCTCTCCATGTCGTCTACGTACACCGGAGCAACAAGCTTGAAGACCACTTCAGGAGATCCCGGAGATCGTGCCTAGAGTGTCGTATAGCACTATCCATTTTCAAGCTTTTTGGTAACTTGTTGCCAAAAGCGGAGAAAGTGTATAGATCATTATGCTTAGAGAGAGTGTGTGTTTTGTCTTTTGTTGGTTTTATTTGCCCCTCTTGCTACTTTGATCATTTGCTTGTTTGATTCCTATGCTACAATGTTTGTTATGCTCGTGAGAGACTTAAGTGATCATGTGTTTGATCATACTATGCCTTAATGTGTGCTTGCATGATGATATCTGTGATATTTGTGTATGATCAATCATATTTACCCTTGGTGATGAGTCCATGTTATTTAACTCATATCATTTTGATCACTCCCCCAAGATGTATGTGACATGGAAGAGTGCCTCATGATCCTAATCAATTGTGCATTTGCATTCACAAATTTTAAATAGTGCACAAATTTAGGGAGAGCTCTTGCTTATCACATACTACTCAAAGCGATGATCTATTCACTACAAAAAAGACACATCCGTGACATTTTGGGCCGAACGAATTTTTTCTGTCATGCTTATGACACTACCATGACGATAATTGTGACAAAAGCACGTATCATCATAGATGTGGTCAGCTCCTACTTCTATGCCAAAAAATCATGACAGAAAATGGGCTTCTCGTCCTGGGCAGGCTGGGGACGCACCTGCATGACATTCTTTGGGCTGTCCATGACGGAAAAAATCGTGGTAGAAGCGATGGCGAGGAAAATATCAGGGAGTTCCCAGTTATGGTGGGTGGTCAGTGCCGAGCGATGCACAGATGTTTGCGCGTTTCTCTTGTACACGTACGCGCGTGTGTGCAAGGCGTTGGGCTCTAACTGAAACAGATCGAGGCGTTGGGCTCTAACTAAACCCGAGCGATTGTAGTAGCTACGTTACTAAACACTAATCGATCCCTTGCTGTTAACTGGACCCGAGTGATTCCCTCGCTACTGCTGCTAACTGAAGCCGGTCAAAGCTAGCTCTTGATAAACAGTCCTTGGTGGGGGTTGGATGAACACGATCTCGTGGTAGTATCGAGGCCGTTGTCCCTGGATGAACATGACCCTGATCGAGGAGGTGGGGGTGGATGAACAGTAGCCGATGGAGGGACCCCGTGGAGGGCTGGTTGAACAAGACCCATGGAGGGCTTGTTGAACAAGACCCCGTGGAGGGCTGGCTAAACAGTAGCCGGTGGAGGGCTGGGTGAGCAGTAGCTGGTGGAGGCTGGTTGAACAGGACCCTGTGGATGAATAGTAGCTCTGGTGGAGGCCGGAGGAAGTCGACGGCGGATGAACAGTAGCAGGTGGAGGCTGGAGGAAGTCGACAGTGGATGAACAGTAGCAGGTGGAGGCTGGAGGAAATCAACGGTGGATGAATAGTAGCCCGTGGAGTCCCATCTTGCGGTATGCCACACCCCTTCCGATGAACGGGACACCGTTTCGTCTGTAGGCGCTCAAACACAAGTCTGTTTCCTCTGTTTTGCAGTACGCCACTGTCACGTCCAATATGCGACCCTATCCTAAAGGAACTCGAAGGTCCCACCAAGGGTAGAAACGCATATTGGAGACGCTTTTGCAAGGTGGATATCATTACATCGTACCATTACATAATAGTTGGGGATACATACAAGAGGCAACCAGTGCCACATGGATACAACAACATCATACACGAGAGCAACATCCAACTACGAATGAAACACAAACAGAAGCTCAAACGACATCCACCCTGCTAGCCCAGACTGCCGACCTAGAACCTATCCCCTGATCAAAGAAGAAGCAGAAGAAGAACTCTAAAACAAGTAAACATTGCTCTCGCGTCATGATCATCGCATTACCTGTACCTGTACCTGCAACTGTTGTTGTAGTAATCTGTGAGCCACAAGGACTTAGCAATCCCATTACCATCGGTATGAAGACTAGTAAAGCTTAATGCGAATGGAATGGATAAGTGGTGAGGTTGCAGCGACTAAGCATTATATGGTGGCGAACTTACGAATACAAGAATAAGATGAGAAGCTACACAAACGTTCGCAAACTAGTAATGATCAAGATGTGATCCTGAACTACTTACGTTCAAACATAACACCACCGTGTTCTCTTCTCGACCCACTCAAAAAGAGACCATCACGATTACACACAAGGTTGGGTATTTTAATTCGAGTCTGGTATCAAGTTCTCTACAACCGGATATTAAAAACTCCCATCTGCCACATAACCGTGGGCATGGCTTTCGAAAGTTTAAACCTTGCAGTGGTGTCCCAACTTACCCCATTATAAGCTCACGATCCGCGGAGACAATCCTCCATCGCGGGACATCCGATCAGACTCGGGGTCCCGGTGCACAAGACATTTCGACAATGGTAAAACAAAACCAGCAAGACCTCCCGGTGTGCCGACAAATACCGATAGGAGCCGCACGTATCTCGTTCTCAAGGCACCACGGATGAGCGACGTGTACAGGTGCTAAAATAACCCAGGTTGCCCCGAGGCGGCCCCGCACAGTGCTCTAGTTTGGACCAACACTCAGAGGAGCACCGCCCGAGGGTTGATTAAAAATACTAGGGGTCCGGAGAAAATCCCCTATTTAAGATTTAGTTATTATTAGGCAAATGGTAAAACCAATGTTGGGCCTTGCTGGAAGAGTTCTATTCAAAGCGAACTGTCAAGAGGGTCCCATACCCCTCACCGTGTTAGGAACGCAAAATCAAGGAACATAACACCGGTATGACGGAAACTAGGGCCGCAAGAGTGGAACAAAACACCAGGCATGAGGCCGAGCCTTCCATCCTTTACCAAGTATATATATGCATTAATTAAATAAGAGATATTGTGATTGATAAATCGAGTGTGGACATGCAGCCACGCGAGGTCGGTATCAACACCGCTCAGTTCCTCGTGATTAGTGCTACTCAAATACATCGAGTCTGCATACAGATTTCAAGCAACCGTACACCAACTGATATAGCTAGCGTATTGCCTCTGACTTTGCCAGTAAATGGCCCACAAGCTAGCCTCACGCATTGAAACGAGAGGGGCGTTCATTACACGCCAGTTCCAACGACTAACTGCACACTCATAAATTCTATGTCATAGCATGTGTGCTCGTAAATACGAATTCAGAAATAACCAGAACGTACAGAGGGATAATTACGCTTGAAACAGATAGCCCCAGGATGCACCGTTTTTGGTGGGCACTTGCGGAAATGGGGCAGCAGAGTGCCGAAGAGAGCTGCAGAGAGTAGATAAGAAAATTCATAATCAATGAGGGTGTCGCTACACAGCGAATAATCACCAAGTACTTAACACAACGGCGGCAAACATGGTGAATTAATGAGGAGGGATGCCGAGCATCGTCGACAATAGAGGCTTGCTGCATGTAGTTCCTTATCTATCCTGCAACTCCCGTCTCACTCATCATGCTTCTCTAATTCTTGCTACTTGGTTCATGTGCATATCTAGATATAACTCATCCATGGAGATGTGGAGCTTCTTTTGGAAAAAAATGGAGACTCAATCTCTCTCCCTCTCCCTCTCTATCTCTATGCATGAAACGGAAAATCTCCATCATTCTACCAATGGCTCAGTGTCTCGCAACAGTTCATCGGCTCCTGTAGCACCTCTAGCACACAGATATGGTAGATCTAAATGCAGTTGTATTGTGTTTCTTTAGCAAAATTCCTAACCTCGAGCTGCCATGCGTGTGAGTAAACCATTGACAATGGGAGTAGTACTGACGATTTGGAGCTGTTATTCTGTCCGAGGATCCCAGCTAGGCTAGAGAAGTAATAAAAAAAACTCTACTAATCCATTTTACTTGTAGTGCACTAATTAAGTTTCTCATACTAAACGTAATATGTCGGATGGAATATACCAAATACCTCCAGTTTATCTTAAGTGTTGCCAAATGTAATAGTTCACACATAATGTATGATGGTTAGCTGCTTCTGTTACTGTTTTATTTCCTTAAACATCTCATAATGAATCAGCCACACGCTCATGACACATTAGTACAGTTTACATGTGATGACTATGGGAGAGAGATGCATGAGACTGAGAGTGGTAGGTGGAAATATGACAGAGTTGCCTGGGACGCATTTGTTAACACTAAAGTGTCATGGACAACTATACAGTGTATTCGTTTTGGTACCTATCATTTATTAATGATGTATATATCTCGTATTTATTAAATGCTATATTAACCACAGATCTCAAAGTCAAAACTAATGGTCTAGATATGATCCTCGTGGGGAACCATGTCCCAAAAATCCGCGTCCATATTGTGATATCCTAACATAAACATGATCCAACATGGAGCAATCTTCAACTTCACCTATAACTAACAACGCTATAAGAGGGGCTGAACAAAGCGGTAACATAGCCAAACAATGGTTTTCTAGGATGGGTGAATAAGGTTAGAGGTTGTCATGGCAATTTGGGAGGCTTGATCAACAAGTGGTAGGAAGCGCGACATAGCGATAGCATCGAGACAACTAGCATAGCAAAGATAGTAGTGAGATCCAAGGTGATGGTCATCTTGCTTGAAATCCCTCTAGAACAAGAACGAGTCCATGAAGAAGACGAACGGGCAAAGACGAGGGAAGCATAGACGAACGAATCCTCACGATCGCAACAAAACATGAACTATCAAGAAGAAGCACAACCGGGAAGAAGCAAACAACATGGTAAACACACAACACATAACCATGTCATAATGCACAACCAAGCATGATGCATGACAAGGCTATATGATGCTACTCATGGCAATAGATGATGCATACAAGAACAACACAAGCATGCAAGTTTAAATGAGGCCGGAAACAACCTATAACAATTTCGGTAAGTCCCCATATGAAAATTTCGAAATTGATCCAGATCTGAATAACATTATGTTCAAGTTGTTAAACAGCAAGTTAAGATGCACCATGATGATCTACACGAAATTCTAGTCAAGTTACATATAAAGTTCATTTAATTCGGAGCTACGGCCGAGAAGATATGAGCAAAACAAGGTAAATATGGCATTGATGCAAAAATGCATGTAAACAACAAGCAAACACACTCCAAACAAGGATTCAACATGACAACATAAAACTACAAGCAATTCTGAGCAAGTCTCATATAGAGCATGATGAAAACGGAGCCATGGTTCAACACATACACATGAAACAAGTTGAAAGGACAAGCTGTCCAAAACAGCAAGTAGGCACTTTGCGATCATCAAAACAACATGCTACAGGAATCATAAGGGCACAAACTTGACATGCACTTAATGTACAAATAACATACTTCAAAAATCATTAAGGTGCAGATTCATAGGCATTAAGATTAAACCAAGATGACGAATGCAAGAAGCAACTTTATAACACAGGAGCATATGCATGAGCAGAGTTAATATGATGGCAACTTGGAGGCATGAAACAAAGATGCTAAAGCAACTATACATGGAAACCAGGGCATGGCATCAAATTACACATAACAAAGAGCAAATAACATCAAGGCATCATATTAATATGGCTCATGTATTAGTGGGAACCAACAAGACAAGATTGAATTTTGAAACAGTTTCAGCGTGTAAAATAGCAACATTATGATAGCATGTTTGCAAGCATGGAACAGAGGCATACGATATCGAAAATTAACAACCATGGAATGTGAACAAATTAATCATTGCATAATTAGAAACATGTAATTGGAGCATCTCCAGAATAGGCATAGGTTAATCAATATCAAGCTCACAACATAGCATCATGATGTTAACAGAAAACTGGAGCAACATATAGGAATGTTGATGGTAATAAAAACATATGCCACAGGACATATATGAGGCATCAAAATGAATGGCATGATAGAGCATACCATTTATATGAAAACATGTTAACTAAGCATCTCCTGATTAAGCATGGATTAACTGGTAGCATCAAGCAAACATGGTAACATGATATGACAAAAACAGACTTGACAGCACATTAAAAGCAAGTAGCCCACTTCACAAGCTTGATGCACTCACTACAGGGCATATCAAAATACATGGATTGCACCACTGCAAAGCTGGCATAATTATGCTCCTAAAACATGTAGACATGGTGCTTAAAAGAAAACCACATGAAAAGATATAAAAATGACAAAAGGGCAAGTTATAACAGCTTTCAACAGTTCACAGCAACACGCACTTCTGCAACAGATATTAAGATATCAGGATGCACCCTAACATGAATGCAAAGCACACCAGCATGTAGAGCATGAAGAGCAGAACATGCGCATATCAACATCATCATCATAGGATCAATAGGGACAAAGTTACACCACTCACAAGATACATAAATGATGTTAACAGGCAGCAGATTTCAGCAGTTTATATCACTTAGATGTTTTGCAACGAATATTAAGGTATCAAGATGAAATCTAACATGAATGAAAACTATTCTATCATGTAGAGCATCAAGAGATGAACATTTGGACATATTACGCATGCTAAACGGAGCCACATGCACAAAGTTATGACCATGCAAACATGCACACACAATGTTTGAATTTCATGGACTAGTGGAAAATTTCGACTTCACAGAAACTGGATGGAGACGTGTAGGACGAGGCGATCCGGGGGCACGGGGCGCGTTTGGATCGGGGACCGGTTGATCTTGTCCTGATCCGGATTCGAGCTCCTTCGAGCTCCGACGAAGCTCCGGCGAGGCGAGGATAGCCGGAGGAGTAGCGGAGAGGGGCGGAGGAGGTCGGGGCTGGCTGGATCTGGTCGCCCCCGACCCGATCTGGTCAGATCCGGCAGCGTTGTGGCGAGGGACGGGCTGGCGGCGATGGTCGGAGGCGGTGCGCGGAGAACTGGCGGAGTGGGCAGCAGCGGGTGGCGCGGCAAGCGGCGCGGGAGAGGAGGCGTGGGGGCGTGATGTGGCGGCGCCGCGGTGGAGGTTGGCGACAGTGCAGCAGGCAGCCAAGCGGCGCAGCGCGGTGGCGAAGCGCATGGCGGTGGTGTGCGACAACTGGGCGGTGGAGGTGCGGGGGCTCGGGCCGAGTGGGCTGGCCTCGGGCTCGGCGGGCCCGCGCGGGGCTGGCACGGTGGAGACGGCAGTGGGGTGATGTGGCGCAAGGTGATTGGCTCGGAGGAGGCGGCAGACATGTCCGGCGGTGGGGGAGGTTTTGTCCGGCGGCGCGAGGAGGAGGGAGACTAGGGTTTTGATCCAGAAAATGGAGGGGGGGGGGGGCATTTTTATAGGTAGTGGCAGCTAGGAGAGTCCAAATGACGTGCGGTTTTCGCCCACACGATCGTGATCCAACGACGGAGAGCATGGATGGGGGTTAGATGGGCTAGCGGGCTGTTGCGGAAGGGTGCTAGGCTGCAAAGAGAAGGATGGTTTCGGTTAATGCGGTTAACCGTTGGGGCATCAAACAACCTTCAAATGGAACGAAATTTGACAGGCGGTCTACCGGTGATATACCAAGACCACTCGTCAACTCTCAGCCCATTCCGAGAACATTTTTCCGTGGCTCACAAAACAAGATCTGGGAGGTGCCGTGAGCGCGCGCAAGTGTGGTTGGGCTCAGAATGGACAACAGAGAGAACTGGCAGGACCCGAACGGATGCAAGTTTTGAAAAACATGTAGATGAAATGCAAATGATGACATGGCAAAGTGCAACACGCAAGAAAATGGCATGGCAACGACAGCGAATAACTGGAAGACACCTGGCGCATCGGTCTCGGGGCGTTACAGCCACACCCCTCCCAATCAACAGGACCCCATTTTGACTATATGAGCTAGAACACAAGTCTGTTTCCTCCGTTTTGCTGTATGCCAGACCCTTCCCGATGAACAGGACCCCATTTCGAACGTATGCAGTCAAACAGAAGGCCATTTTCCTATGTTTTGTGGTACGCCAGACCCCGTTCCGGCTGTTCCATCCAAGCCAGACCCATTCTGACCGAGTGGCTTCGCTCCCGATGAATAAGATGTGTTCCGACCCAGTCACTTGGCTCCCGCGGAACACGACGTTGTTCCTCCGTTCCGACCTAAGGATGCTGCTAACGCGACCTACGATCAGAGACCCTTCGACGAAACTATGTGCGATGCAATAATCGCAAACAGTGGTGTAAAAACCGTCAAAAAATGTGCAAAACATTTGCGATGACGGATGCATCAAACACGGTTCAGATTTTTGTTGCGTGTGCGATTCAGGGCATACGGTTTAGTTCAATGAACTGCTTGTGATGAGGGTGAACAAAAGAAACAGACCGCCAGATGGAGGCGTGTGTGATGTAGAGCATACGGTTCACTCGGATGAACTGTTTGTGATGAGGAGGAACAACAGAATCGGGCAGCCAGTTGAAGGTGTGTGCGATTACAGTTCACTCGAATGAACCCTTTGCATTGAATCTAGAGAACAGAAACTGTTCAACTTAACAAGATGTATGTGATATGCGGCAAACAGGTGTGTAATCAGAAATGTGTGGGAATATGGGTAACAACACAGACGATTCCTGTTAACAAGCCGTGTGTGTTCTGAGCAAACGATTGCTGGTATACAATTGTTAGTGATTGATGAAATCATCACCGACGGGTTACATTGTTTAGTCTGTGTGCGATGTGATTTGCTATGTCTATAGAGCATCAGCATATATATATACTTAAAAAGACAACATTGCATAACCAAATTAAGCATACAATTACACAAGTGACTACACACATAACATTTTCACACTCCAAAGTAAGCAATTACATGCATACTAAACTAGGAGAAATGAGGATCTAATCATCTACTTCTTGTTGCGATGATGCTTGCCATTGCTCTGCTTCTGGCTGGATCCCTCGCCGTTTTGGGGAAGGAGGCACTTCCTCAGGTTAACGATCCGCCTGTACATGTCGTAGCACATGTACGCCTCCTTGGTCGCGTACACGACGTGAGCTTTGTCGAGTTTCTCCATCCAGGCCGAGTGCCAGGCATGCTTGTCCTTGTTGCAGGAATCCTTCATGTCTCTATAGTAGGGGTCGATGATGGCCTCGGCAAGGTGAACCAGTGAGTCCTTCTCATGCTCCTTGCTGCCCCAGATCTTGTATTGGCCCTGGATGTCGACAAGATTCTGGCAGGCGATGCCCGAATTCTTGAGCACCTTGACATTGTTGGTGATGTCCACCATAGCAAACATGTAGTGGGGACTGTTGACAAACCTGGCGAAACGCTCGCAAGGCCTTGTGGCCAGGTAGTAGTGGTAGACAAGGACGTGGTTGCGCATGTACATATGGGCGACGGCGAACTTCGGACGAGAACCGACATGAGTGCGGGTGTACTCGAGGTCGTACCCGACCACCTTGTACTTCTCCTCTGCAAGCAACAACTCCATGATGTGGATGAGTTCTCCACCCAGACCGGGTTGTTGGTGTACACCATCGAGAGCTCCATGAATCTTCGGTTGGTATCCACCACGGCGTGCATGGTGAACTGCTGCTCGTCGTCGGCAGCCGCTCGAAGCGCCATTGGAGCTGCGCAGGATACCCTCTAAGAACTTGTCATGGTGGGTGTGCTTCTTGCAATGGTGGGGCGCAATCGAAAGGTTGAGAGACACAAGAGGCTTAAATAGATGTTGTAAGAAATGGGGGCCAGCCGGCCTGTAATCGTCACGTCTTGTCAAGGAAATCGTAGTGGAGGATTCCAGTGCACGCTTGATAACACCGCACTGCAGTTTGACCACACGTGGGCTTGAAGAGGCGCCAAATCTATCATCAGTGAGCCTGTTCCCGTGCTACCGCGCAAGCTTCCCGCCCGGCTTGGTTTGCCACGCGTCGGCTAGAAAAGGGACAAATCACGGGCGTTTATTGGCAAAAAGCTTTGTAAAAATGAAGTGTGTGAAATGACTTTGTTCATAAGTTTACCCGTGGGTGATGAGGTCAAAGTTACACAGAAGGGTGATGATGGACACTCGAGTGCGATAATTAATTCTACACTCTATAGGGGCACACGCTGGAAGAAACCAACTGTGTGCAATAATGTCGAAGATTGCAGTCGAGTTAGCTATACAGATCGTGTGCTGTGAGATCGACAAGGTAAACAGATTCGAGAATGGTTAATAAAATCAAATCTAAGACCATTGCATATTAAGGTCAAAATAGTGCTACCAATATACGAGTCTCATACGATACCAATTTAACGATTGTACCACAAAAGCTCGAAATATTACAAGGTTCAAATCCCAGAGTTATATGGGTCAAATTCAAAGATTACAAGGTTCAAACTGATATTAGAAATGAAATTAAGCTCATCAGCTACACAAGCTCGCGTTGATCCGCTAAACATTGATGTCAAAGAGGTTCAAACTAATATTACCACTTCTTAGTCTGGTTTCGAAACCTCACAACTTTTGCAAAGGGGTCAGCCACTGAGAAGTCATGTATGGGGTTGACACGATGAGTTCTGATTACTCTGTCATCTGAAGTTCCAAAATGAAATTCAACATTTTTGGAGCCTATTCCATTTCACCGCAGGCGCCGGCGCTGATCAACAAAATATTCATTTTTGCGAAATAAATGTAGGGAAAACCTCACTACCTTTAGCACCCTTGCTCTGACAACAAAGAACCTGGCGACAATAATCTCTGGTAACTTCCCTCGGTAGAAGTTCAAAGTAATTTCTGAGAGATGTAGGTCTAGGCATTCGACATGATTGTTATATTGTATCACATTATCCACCACTGGGCCTAATCTTATCAGTAAAAGAAGAAAAGGTGTTAGTGCCTAGATGCAGTTTTGAACACTACTACATGCCTATTTGGTTTGCAGGATTTGTAAAATGCACTAACATGCCATCTTCGATCTGACATGATTAACATGGGCATTAACATGCCATCTTTGAGCTTCACAAGATGTTGGAGTGGACGAAAAGTTCCCTAAGAAAACTAGTATAGATGAATCCAAAGGAGAAATGCATATGGATTGTAACCATATGGATCAAGCATTGTCATTGTAAACTTGGAAATGGTGACATGTATGTTCTGAAATCCTCCAAAATAATCCTTCAGAAATCGTAGTACATTGTCATTGTAAACTTCGAAAAAGGTGTTACAAATTGAACTCCCTTATGGTTAACATTTAACAGGAAAGGAACATCACCTCGATATATAGCTTCTCCAGGCACAAAAAGCATCTCAGGTTGGGGCCGATAGAATCTAGTGCCAAGACCTTCACTATGCGCAATTTTGCGGTCAAGCTTGTTGGAATCATTTTCTGAATGACAGACGAACAAACATCTTCAAAATTAGAAATAATGTTAATTTGTAGAAGGAGACGTAGAAGGCGACTGTTGTACCTGAATGGGTGTGGATCGAATAACAACTTCAGAGTATTTGTCAGACGAGTAGCCCAACACAGTCAATTTTGGTGCAGAAATGACATTGATTCTTGTTGGACCTACTTGATCAAGTACAAGTAATCTCTCAAGTGCAGGTGTGTCCTCAATGACCATACCGTGGTACACATCTTGTGATGCCTTCTTGCCGAACCAGCAACACACATAAATAGTCTAGAGAGTCATGGAGGTGATGTGGAATGTACTGATCCCATTGATCGCCTGAAGACGAAGGTACTCGAGTGAAGTACAGCCATGGAGCAGGCGCTCCATGTCACCGTTTGAGAGGCAGACAATGACGAGCTCGAGGTGCTTCAGTCATGGTAGAATAAGAGCAGGCACGTCATTAAGGGGGATGGCATTTCCTGAACTTAGCGACGCGCAGCGTGGGCGCGAGGCGGAGCGCGGACATTGGCAGCGAGAGAATATGCCCATCATCAAAAGTGAGCTCCGCGAGCTGATCTAGGGTGGGGGATCGGATGTCAAGCTTGGCTTGGTCCCTACCATTGGAACGGAACTTTCCCATTCTAAGGCCTCTAGTTGCGCCAAGGTGACTGCCGAGGATCTTGGAGAACACACCGAAGATTTTGAGGTAGCCATGGAAGAGCTCGTGGGTGTCGATGAGGTCGAGAGGGGTGGACTTCCATAGGGGGCGCCACTGTGGGGAAAGGACGGTTGTCCGTACCCCACATTTGATTGGGAGGAGGGAGATGATGACTGTCAACATATCATCAGGGAGGCTGCTGATGAAGTCTAGGCCTGCTGGAGTCGCTTGGGGTTCTAGCTCGCCCCGCCTCTGCTTGTTGGCTGCCCTTTTCTCCACCTCCTGAGTCTCCTTGTTAGTGGCTCTTTCTGATAGAAATCAGAGTACATGGAATATTTAGTTAAAACAGGGCAATAGAAAAGTGTATTAGAAACTAGAAGTTATTAGGTAGGAATATAGTAAGAAAAGGGAATAACAATTGGTTGCTTAAATACTACACAATTCATTTAACATTGTTGCGTAAGTCCACATGCAGATAGTTGAAAAGAAAACTTACTTCAAACAAAGTCTGGACGGATGATTTTGTCAGGGAAGTTAGCATATATCTCATGACCAGTCCCTTCTATGTGAAGTGCAATTTTAGTGCCAGCTTTCAGTACATAAATCTTAGAAATTTCTTTCCAAAAGCCAGCGCCAAAATAGGAGTCACCATGTTCATCAAGTCTTACAGTAGCAACGATTGTAAATCCATGGTTTGTGTGCAGTATGACATCCATGCAGCCTTGATCTATGTAAAGGGAAAAATTGTGTACTACACAATCTGTTGCATAGCAAGGGATGTGCTGCAGAAAATGGTAGGATTGTCAAAGAAAATATGGAAACATGCAAATATGGGACCAAATTGGAAGAACTATACAGCAGTTGAAATCGAAGGACAAAAACATATAATTAAACAGATAGGGTAAACATGATGTCATGGAAATATGGGAGTAATCAAAACAACAAGACATCATTAATTTTCCTAATATAGAAAGAAGAGGAAAAAATCCCCTTTGACGTATATGGTGCATGTGGCACCTTTTATCCAAATGAAGCAAAATTTAGAATATGTTCAGGAAAGTAGGCCATGCAAACCGATTTAGGGTGAGATTGAACATACCGCGCACATACTCAAGTCATCTGGTATGGTGAGATGGAATCTCTGGCGGAGGTCGCAAAGTCCTGATGTGTCAACGCACTGTATACTCTATGAATGAAAGGAAACCCTCAAATAAGCTCGAAAAAAAGTATTGACAGTGATTTCTGTTGGGTGATTAAAGGAGGTAGATGAACTAGGATAAGAGATAAGATAATATGTCATTAAATTAGTTACCTCATCGTCCATGAGAAAGAACCCTCAGTATGGTAGATTCCCCAACCGAGCGGAGCTGGGTCGACCGCGAGCAGCGTCGAGAAAGTCGATGGCGATAGGCGGCAGCAAGCGGAAGTGGCGAAATGCGGTGGGGTTTGCCGGCAGCCTGGTTACCGCCGCGATAGGCAGTGCCATGCATAGACACGGAGGAGCTTGTGCAGGTGTGAATGGGGACTGGAGGCAGGGGTGGCGGGCGGGGGTGAGGGTTTTTGTGATGTCGGGATGGTGAGGGTTTTCTTTTTCCTTTTTTGAATTGGGTAGTGAGGGTTTTCTGTCCCACATAGAATTTTGGAGGTAACGTTTCGCTAGAGCCAACCGTGTGTGATTGACGCAACAAGCAAAACAGAAGTCATTGCACACGGTTCCAATTTCTGGAACCGTGTGTGATTGACGTACTACCCCCATCCTGGTTTATTGGCCCCCTTTGTAATTTGTACCAAATTTTGACCAAATATTTAACTAAGAAATGTTTATGCATGTCAGCAAAAATTATATCATTGAAGGCTATGTTCAAATAAGATTCCAATGATATAATTTTTGCTGACCTGCACTAACATTTTTTCAGTTAAATCTTTGGTCAACATTTAACACAAATTACAAAGGGGACCAATAAACAAGGACGGAGGTAGATTCCATCAACTGAACTGATTGCATCCATATGCCACAGTTATACATAAGTAAACATAGATTAAACATACTCAGACATAGATAATAAGTGTACACGTACACATGCATAGTTCAACTATCATTAAGCATGCTCAAGCGTACATAGTTTGATCCCACATCTCATATCACATGTCGGCATGATCCTGAAGCTTCTCCAGGTACTTGCCGTGTGCCACCCTACGAGAATACTTCTGCTTGAAGGAGCCAATGGCCCATCCTCTTGCTTGCGCCAGAACACTTTGATACGCGCCATGAAGCTTGTGGTTGCAAAGTGGGCATCGATAACCACTGTCCCAGGTCCTTATACGCCTGTTATGTATTCCCGCATAAAGCTCCCTCAGGATTTGCCTCTTGTACCTCCTCTGGACATCTTCATCCTCGCTGTCCACATCGTCAGACAACACCTACAGAAATAGTAAAAAAATGTGGCGTCAAACTAATGGTTACAAACTAATCTCTAGCGAACATTTGGCAGTTGCCAAAAATTGGCATCAAATCAACGATTACATGCCATGAAGTAGGATTAGGAATCTATGGCTATTTATTTATACATATCCAGATATTATGGTTCGATTTTTAAGCACATTCATCTATGTATAGACCAATCTTGAAGAAAATAATGGCACAAACATATGTAGGTCATTCAAAATCAATTGTCAAGTCCTGGCTAGGAATTATTAGCGCGAACTAACCCTAGTCGGATTACTAGCAGAAATCATTTCCACAGATGAAACAACTAATCACTTATCATTTGTAGCATTCAAACAATCAATACACTACATGGATCTAACAAAACTTACTTAGATTTCATGGATTGGGAGAACATAAACATAGGATTTCTATTCCAAAAAGGGGGAGGCAGAGTAACCAGAGAAACCCTGGGATCTATTTGACACATAAATGGGTATAGATGACTAACCAGTTGTCCGTCGTCATCGGAGCGGTCATCGGAGTTGTTGCCCGAGTCGTCACCAGAGTCAGTGTGGAACTCCGCCTCCGGCTGTGGAAGCTCGACGCCGTCGACGATGTCAGGTTGCAGCGATAACTCACCGACGGTGATGGAAACCTCTGTCTCCATCTCCACGACGTGCTCCGGTGCTTTAGCAGCCCCAGCGTCGCCACTCCCTCTGATGGGGTGCTTCAGCGGTAGCCTCATACACTAACGGCTTTGATGACTGAGAGCAGCGTTAAGGATGCAAGAGGAGAGAGGGGATTGTGTGTGTTGTGAGGATGGGGGAGTGGCCACTCGGGCACACCATTAATACGGGAGAGCTCTTAATATGGAGTAGTGGGAGAGAGGCGGGCAGCGGTCAAACCGCTGGCTTGCCTCCTGGTGAGCTTGCGCACCGGACCGCTAGCATGCCTACTGTCGTTTCACACAGCTACTCACACACCTCCCAATGACACTGTGCAGCAAGAACGCATCCGTAAATTCACACACCTGCATGCACGGCTCCCGGTCTGCCTGCACGGCAGACTGCTCACATGAGTCCCGTCAACTCACGCCTGCTCGCGCGACACACGGGTCGCGTGGCGGCATGTATATTGTTTTTCTATTTGGATGATTGATGATGTCGATTTATTGCTTAACCGAAGCATGGCACGTATGCATTGTTGGTCTAACGCTCACGGTTCGAATAAATTGTTTGTTTGGGATATTGGTTCCCAATTATTAATAATCTCTGTTTGTAATTAGATAAAGATTACATCAAAACTGGTTTCAAATTTGACCAAAAAAGTATAATGCAACTTTCTATTGGTGTCCATATGACAAGAGGATAAGTTTCATGAACTTCAAGTAAGTTTTGGATGTACTAGAATTTAAAAATCAAGATTCTCATTGTTTGAAATTTGTTGCGCGAGGAGTAAACATGCACCCAGTGAGACACATTTAGGTGCAATCCATTTAGGTGCACTGTCACGTGTGCATGTAGCTCGAATTTGATTTTTGCACATTATACCTGTAGAAAATCAATCAATTAATGTACTAAAACAATTGATTTTTGCACATTATACCTGTCTAATGATCTCTGATTTTTTTTGAAATTAAAATGTCCCTACTTGGTAACATATGTATGTTTACCGTAGGATAATTAATTTAACATGCATCGTAGTTGCGGTGGATTCACCGCGTGTGTGTGGGTGTGTGCATCTGGGGGGGTGGCGGGTGGCTGGCAGTACACTACAAGTTGTGAGCCACCATGTGGGTTGGCTATTTTGTTAGGCAGGCCAGTGCCATATCAGAGTCATGAATTCGAAACATTACACAACCCTTTCATACATACAGGTTTTGGCCACATGCAATCGAAGGTTGTCCTACATGACACTCGATACTCGCGTATGACGCTTTCTGTTGGCCCGCAAGGTCGTCGTCCATCACTTTGATGAACAACCGGTAGTGAGGTTAATTTTACCAGCAAGGCAGAATCTTTTTGTTTGTGTTATGGTAGTGTATAGTACGCGTCAAGGAGGTGGGAGGGGACTAGCATGTTTATATACTATACGTTCTCGTCCGTCAACAAGTACACTTCACTCAGTGTCGGGACTTTTCGGTTTCTAAGGCACGTGCCACATCAAAATTGTGAAAATGGCTATTAAAACATCACACAACACCTCTTTGCGCCACATGCATGCAGGCGGTGGTTATCCTAGCTAGGAGACTCACGTGTGACGCTTCTATCTGTGGGACCATGAGGCCATCATCGATGCATCCATCACTTTGACCTATGATACGTCTCCAACGTATCTATAATCTGTGAAGTATTCATACTTTTATATTATCCATCTTAGTTGTTTTATATGCTATTTTATATGATTTTTGGGACTAACCTATTAACCTAGAGCCCAGTGCCAGTTTCTGTTTTTTCCTTGTTTTTGAGTTCTACAGAAAAGGAATACCAAACGGAGTCCAGTTGACATGCCAATTTTGACCAATTTTTATGGACCAGAAGAAGCCCACGGAGCATCGGAGATGGACCAGAAGAGTCACGAGCCGTCAACGAGGGTGGAGGGCGCACCCTACCCCCTGGGCGTGCCCCCTAACTCGTGGACGACTCGGAGACCCTCCTCACGTGAAACCTACGCCAAAAATTCCTATAAATACAGAAACCCCCAGAAAGAAACCTAGATCGGTAGTTCCGCTGCCGCAAGCCTCTGTAGCCATGAGAAATCAATCTAGGCCCTCTCTGGCACCCTACCGGAGGGGGCCATCATCACCGGAGGCCATGGGAAAGGATCTCGGAGGGGCCATAATCGCCATGAAGGACAAGGACCAGAGGGGGAACCTATCCCCATCCAGGGGGAGGCCATGGAGGAGGAAGCACAAGGGGAAGAACTTCTCCTTCTCTCTATCGGTGGCGCCGGAGTGCCATCGGGAGGGGAATCATCGCCGCGGTGATCGTCTTCATCAACATCACCATCATCATCACCATCCTCATCTCTTTTACAAGGTCCACTCTCCCACACCCAGCTGTAATCCCTACTTGAACATGGTGCTTGATGCCACATATTATGATCCAATGATGTGTTGCCATGTTATGATGTTTTGAGTAGATATCCTTTGTCTTTGGGTTGATTGATGATCTAGATTGGTATGAGTTGTATGATTAGTTTTGGTGCTGTCCTATTGTGCTCTCCGTGTCGTGTAAGCGTGAGGGATTCCCGCTGTAGGGTGTTGCAATATGTCCATGGTTTACTTATTGTCTGTGTTACTTGAGTGATAGAAGCATAAACATGGATAAGTGGGTCACGGCGTATGGGTATAAAGGGCACTTGATATGTTAATGCTGTGGTTGGGTTTTACCTTAATGATATTTAGTAGTTGCGGAGGCTTGCTAGAGTTCCAATCATAAGTGCATATGATCCAAGAAGAGAAAGTATGTTAGCTTATGCCTCTCCCTCACATGAGATTGCAATAGTGACTACCGGTCTTGTTAACAATTGCCTAGGATAATTCCGCACATCGACCCATCATTATTCCACTCTTGCTATTTACAATATTTAGAAATATATTCTAACGTTATGATAACAGAACCTAATTTTATATTTTAGTTGTTTGATATCATACAAAGTTATCCTCTTCATACCCACAATATAGTTTTATTTTTCGTTTATAGTTGGAAGCAAACGTTCAGTGTACATAGAGTCGTATCCGCGGCAGATAGGACTTGACAGAATATTGATCTTGCCTTTAGCTCCTTGTGGGTTCTACACTCCATGCTTATCACTTCCACCTTTGGAAATTGCTACGATGATTCCTACATTTGGGGATTATCAAGCTCTTTTCTGGCGCCGTTGCCGGGGAGCAATAGCGTGGGGTTGATATTTTCGTGTGTGCTTGTTTGCTTTCTTCACTAAGTAGATTTTGTTTTCCATTTGTTTCTGTTTAGTTGTGGGTGAAACATACAAAAAAAATTAAAGAATGAATATACAAAAAAATTTACTTGACTCTCAGGCCTAAAAAGTTTTTCAATAAGAGGAGTGATTGGAAGGTTATGCATTGAAGAAGTGAGGGTCGACCTTGAGCACTTGTGTTCATGTTCATGGAAACAATGTAAAAAATTTCATGGAAGCTTCTTTGAAAATAATTATCCCCTTCTATATATCCATTGTATTATAAAAATAATGTGCCAAGCTTTGGTTTTAGGATGATTAGATTGCTTGTTTACTATGTGCACTACAAAAACAGAAACTTTGGCTGTAGCGCGTGAATTTACATTTTTTTACTGGAAAGTCAAATCCACATTACTTCTATACAAATTGTTTAAATTTTCATATTTTTTTGAATTTTTTGGAGTTACTGAAGTTTACTAAATTTCCAGATTACTACAGACTGTCATGTTTTTGACAGATTTTGTTTTCTATGTGTTGTTCGCTTATTTTGATGAATCCATGGGTAGTATCGGGGGTATGAACCATGGTGAAGTTTGAATACAGTAGATAAAGTGCTAATATGAAATTGGAATGAGTTTGCAACAGTACCTAAAGGTAGTGATTTGCTTTATTATACTAACGGATCTCATAAAGTTTTTGTTAAGTTTTTGTGTGGATGAAGTGTTCGAAGAACGAGAGTTACCGATGTGAGAAGAATAAAGAGAGGAAATAGTTAAAGCTTGGGGATGCCAAGGCACCCCAAGTAAATATTTCAAGGATACTCAAGCATCTAAGCTTGGGGATGCCCTGGTTGGCATCCCATCTTTCTTCTTCAACAATTATCGGTATACCTCGGTTTTTGTTTTGTTCGCATGATTTGTGTCCTTTGTGTTTTTAATTTTCTTTCCGAACCATGCTAGTATGAGATAGCCCTTAAATGATCTTATAGAATGCTCTTTGTGCTTCACTTAAATCTTTTGAGTATGGTTTTATAGAATGCTTCTTGTGCTTCACTTATATCTTTTGACCTTGGATATTGGTTAGTCTATATTAATTGTAGAATGCTCCATGAACTTCACTTATATCTTTTTGAGTATGAATAATAATATCATCTAAAGTGGGTTTGGAAGAGTGTCAACTTTAGGAATTAGTGATCCCACTATTTTGGAGGGTGTTGAATCTTAGTGTGATATTTATGAAAGTGGATTTGGAAGAGTGTCAACTTTAGTTAGTAATGATTCCACTATTTCGAAAGAGGTTCCAATTGATTATGAGAACAAAGTTGCTATCTATGATGACTATTGTGATGACATGTATGCTATAAAGAATAATGTTAACCATGAAACTTCTCATCATGATTTTAATTTTCATTTGGATTTTAATTGTTGAGTTTGCTCCTACTATTCCGAATGAGAAGAATTTTGCTTATGTGGAGAGTAGTAAAATTTCTATGCATGTAGATCATGAAAATAATTCTGTATGTAATGGTTATATTGTTGAAATCATTCATGATGCTACTGAAAATTATTATGAGGGAGGAATACATGCTTGTAGGAGTTGCAATAATATCAAGTTTCGTCTCTATGTGCTTAAAGTTTTGAAGTTATACTTGTTTTGCCTTCCAATGCTAGTTGATTCTTGTTCCCATAAATTGTGTGCTCACAAAATCTCTAGGAATAGGAAGTGGGTTAGATTTAATTGTGCTAGTCATATTCTTCATGATGCCCTCTTTATGTTTCAATTCTTATCTTTTATGTGAGCATCATTGAAATCATCATGCCTAGCTAAAAGGCATTAAAGAAAACCCAATATTTACCCTTTCTGTTTTTGTGTGTTTACATGATTAATCTACTGTTCTAATCATGTTTTATAGCTTTTGTTTCAATAAAGTGCAAAGTAAGACCTTTGGGAAGACTTGGGTGAAAGTTAATGTGATCTTGCTGTAAAAAACAGAAACTTTGCGCTCATGAGATTAGCTGTCATCTTTTACATAAGAGTGCTTTTGAGTTGATTATTTTTGAACAAGATTAATAGACAAATTCCTCACGTCCAACAATTTATTTCATAATTTTTGGATTTGCAGAAGTATGGTTGCTGTTCGGATCATTACAGACTGTTCTGTTTCTGACAGATTCTGTTTTCATTGCATAGTTTTCTTGTTTTCTAGTTTCTATAGCTTATATTTCTCAATATAAATTATAGAAATTATATGGTACAGTAGGCATTGTGTGATAACAATTATGAACCTTGTCTTTGACAGTACCAAAGTGAATGGTTTACTCTTTATCATACTAACCCATCTCACGAAGTTCTGCTAACTTTTGTGTGATTGAAGTTTTCAAGCTTTGGTTGAGATATCGATATGAGGAGAATAAGGAGTCGAAAGACCCTAAGCTTGGGGATGCCCAAGGCACCCTAAGGTAATATTTAAGGAAGACTCAAGCGTCTAAGCTTGGGGATGCCCAGGAAGGCATCCCCTCTTTCGTCTTCAAAACTATCGGTATACCGTACTCGGAGATATATTTTTATTCGTCACATGATATGTGTTTTTCTTGGAGAGTATTGTCAATATTACTTGTTGTTTAAATAAAATCATTGGATCTAAAATCTTGAATGAAAAAGAATCCTCCCATGGCTAGTTAATTATTTGACTACTCAGTGTTCTTCACTTATATCTTTCTGGAGTAGTTTGTCATTTACTCACGTGCTTCACGTATATCTTATGAGTAAATGGTTGAATGAATTGAATATCATAAATCTGAATTTATATATGTTTCATATGCTTATAACATGGGGAGTAATTTCACACATAATAAGTATAGGTAGTAAACTTATTGAAAGTTAGCAAACACAGAATTGGTCACTTCAACAATTCGTGAAAGAATATTGAAGGAAGAGAGATTTCACATATAAATATACTATCTTGGACATCTTTTGTAAATGTGAGCACTCATTAAAATATAACATGATAAAAAGTTTATGTAGGACAAGGAAGACAACTTAATTGGTTATGTTCTCCTATATCCGAAAAGGTATATTGTCTTGGATCATCCAACATGTTGAGCTTGCCTTTCCCTCTCATGCTAGCCAATTCTTTGAACCAAGTAGAAATACTACTTGTGCTTCCAAACATTCCTTAATGCATTTTTGCCATGAGAGTCCACCATACCTACCTATGGATTGAGTAAGATCCTTTAGGTAAGTTGTCATCAGTGCATGCAATAAAATTTGCTCCTTAAATATGTATGATCTATTAGTGTGAAGAAAATAAGCTTTATACGAACTTGTGATAGGGAAGAAATAAAAGCGACGGACTGCATAATAAAGGTCTTTATCAGAAGCAGCAATATAAAGTGACATTCTTTTGCATTAAGATTTTGTGCCTCCAACCATAAAACCACATGACAACCTCCGCTTCCTCTACGAAGGGCCTATCTTTTACTTTTATCTTCTACCCTTATACAAGAGTCATGGTGATTTTCACCTTTCCTTCTTACACTTTTTCCTTTAGCAAGCACTTTGTGTTGGAGTGATCCGAATATATATATCCACTTGGATGTAGGTTTTCATAAAGTATTATTGTTGACATTACCCTTGAGGTAAAAGGTTGGGAGGCGAAACTATAAGCCCCTATTTTTCTCTGTGTCCGATTAAAACTTTGAACCCATAAATATCATGTGAGTGTTAGCAATTGTGAAAGACTATATGATAGTTGAGTATGTGGGATTTGCTAAATCAAAGCTCTTAAATAGACCCTTCCTGAAAATAACATGAATTGCAATTGTTTGATGACTGAGAACATAGTTTGTTAGTTTTCAACAAAGTTTATGGTCTATGCTTTAACATGTGAATAGCTTGTTACTTGATCATGAGAAGTTTTATGAGATGAGCTACTGTTATGACATATAATGCTGCTAGAAAAGGTGATTCAAATTATTATTGATCAAACTTGTGCACCTGCTAGCATTCACACTTCATAAATTATTTTTTTATCATTTACCTACTCGAGGACGAGCAGGAATTAAGCTTGGGGATATTTGATACGTCTCCAACGTATCTATAATTTATGAAGTATTCAGGCTTTTATATTATCCATATCACATGTTTTATATGCATTTATATGATATTTTATATGATTTTTGGGACTAACCTATAAACCTAGAGCCCAGTGCCAGTTTCTGTTCTTCCTTGTTTTTTATGGACCAACACCTACTATTTATAATATTTTGTAATATATTCTAACGTTATGATAACAACACCTACGTTTATATTTTAGCTCTTTCATATCATACAAAGTTATCCTCTTCATACCCACAACGTAGTTTTATTTGTTGTTTCTAGTTGGAAGCAAACGTTCGGTGTACGTAGAGTCATATCTGTGGCAGATAGGACTTGAGAGAATATTGATCTTGCCTTTAGCTCCTTGTGGGTTCTACACTCCATGCTTATCACATCCACCTTTGGAAATTGCTATGATGATTCCCTACACTTGGGGATTATCAAGCTCTTTTCTGGCGCCGTTGCCGGGGAGCAATAGCGTGGGGTTGATATTCTCATGTGTGCTTGTTTGCTTTCCTCACTAAGTAGATTTTGTTTTCCTTTTTGTTTCTGTTTAGTTGTGGGTGAAACATACAAAAAAATATTAAAGAATGAAAATACAAAAAAAATTACCTGACCCTGAGGCCTAAAAAGTTTTTCAATAAGAGAAGTGATTGGAAGGTTATGCATTGAAGAAGTGAGGGTCGACCTTGAGCACTTGTATTCATGCTCATGGAAACAATGTAAAAAATTTCATTGAAGCTTCTTTAAAAATAATTATCACCTTGTATATATCCATTGTATTATAAAAATAATGTGCCAAGCTTTGGTTTTAGGATGATTAGCTCCTACTTTTATATTTTAGCTCCTACTTTATGATAACAGCACCTACTTTTATATTTTAGCTCTTCGATATCATACAAAATTATCCTCTTCATACCCACAACGTCGTTTTATTTCTCGTTTCTAGTTGGAAGCAAACGTTTGGTGTACGTAGAGTCGTATCAGTGACAGATAGGACTTGAGAGAATATTGATCTTGCCTTTAGCTCCTTGTGTGTTCGACACTCCATGCTTATCACTTCCACCTTTGGAAATTGCTACGATGATTCCCTGCACTTGGGGATTATCAACTGATACGTCTCCAACGTATCTGCTTTTCCAAACACTTTTGCCTTGTTTTCGACTCTAACTTGCATGATTTGAATGAAACTAACCCGGACTAACGCTGTTTTCAGCAGAACTACCATGGTATTTTTTTATTGCAGACACAAAAGTTCTCGGAATGACCTGAAACTCCACGGAGATTATTTTTGGAAAATATGAAAAATACTGGCGAAAGAATCAACGAGTTTGGAGGGTGCGCCCCCTCCCCCTAGTTGCGCCCCCTGCCTCGTGGGCCCCCTAGATATCCACCGACCCCAACTCCAACTCTATATATTTGTTTTCGCGGAGAAAAAAACCAGAGAGAAAGTTTCATTGCGTTTTACGATACGGAGCTGCCGCCAAGCCCTAATCTCTCTCGGCAGGGCTGATCTGTTGTCCGTACGGGGCTCTGGAGAGGGGGATTCGTCGCCGTCATCATCATCAACCATCCTCCATCACCAATTTCATGATGATCACCGTTCTACGTCAGTAATTCCATCGTAGGCTTGCTGGACGGTGATGGGTTGGATGAGATTTACCATGTAATCAAGTTAGTTTTGTTAGAGTTTGATCCCTAGTATCCACTATGTTCTGAGATTGATGTTGCTATGACTTTGCTATGCTTAATGCTTGTCACTAGGGCCTGGGTGCCATGATTTGAGATCTGAACCTATTATTTTTTCGTGAATATATGTGAGTTCTTGATCCTATCTTTTAAGTCTATAGTCACCTATTATGTGTTATGATCCAACAACCCTGAAGTGACAATAATTAGGATACTTCTCAGTTATGACCGTAGTTTGAGGACTTCATTTATTCACTAAGTGCTAATGCTTTGGTTCGGTACTCTATTAAAAGGAGGCCTTAATATCCCTTAGTTCCCATTAGGACCCCGCTGCCACGGGAGGGTAGGATAAAAGATGTCATGCAAGTTCTTTTCCATAAGCATGTATGACTATATTCGGAATACATGCCTACATTACATTGATGAACTGGAGCTAGTTCTGTGTCACCCTAGGTTATAACTGTTACATGAGGAATCGCATCCGACATAATTGTCCATCACTGATCCAATGCCTACGAGCTTTTCACATATTGTGCTTTGCTTATTTACTTCACCGTTGCAACTGTTACAATTACTACAAAACTGCTACTGTTACTTTTGTTACTGTTACTGTTACTTCCATACTACTTTGCTACTAAATACTTTGCTATAGATACTAAGTTATCTAGGTGTGGTTGAATCGACAACTCAACAGCTAATACTTGAGAATATTCTTTGGCTCCCCATGTGTCGAATCAATAAATTTGGGTTGAATACTCTACCCTCGAAAACTGTTGCGATCCCCTATACTTGTGGGTTATTAAGACTATTTTCTGGCTCCGTTGCCGGGGATCAGAGCTCTATTCTTTGAGTCACTTGGGATTTATATCTGCTGATCACTATGAGGAACTTGAAAGACGAAAGAACTAAGATTTTTTCCCTCAACTACGAGGGGAGGTAAGGAACTGCTATCTAGCTCTGCACTAGATTCTCCTTCTGTTTTGAGTAAGATTGTGACACCTAAACCTACTTCTGCTATTAATTCTGATATGTCGCATGTTATTGATGATGCCACTTCTACTATGCATGATACTTGTGATAAAACTACTTCTATGCTTGATACTGCTGTGTCATTAGGTGAATATCTTGATGAACAACTTGCTAGGGTTAGAGAGAATGAAATTCTTGAAGATGATACTATTGAAGATAGTGATGATGAAGGTTCTCGCCCTAAGTATGAATTGCCTGTTGTTCCAGAGGGTTATGTTATGGATGAAGAAACTGCTAGAGATCTTCTTGCTTGCAATGATAGATTTGATCTTAAGAAGTTATTAGCTAGACTTAAACAGAGAACTCTAAATGCTAGAATGAAATATGACCCTACTTTTGCTACTTCACCTATCTTTGTTACGGATAAGGATTATGAATTCTCTGTCGATCCTGAGATAATTACTTTGGTTGAATCTGATCCTTTTTATGGCAATGAATCTTAAACTGTTGTGGCCTATCTTACTAAGTTAAATGATATAGCCACCCTGTTCACTAATGATGAGAAGTCTCGCTATTATTATATCCTTAAGATATTTCCATTCTCATTAAAGGGTGATGCTAAAACTTGGTTTAATTCTCTTGATCGTGGTTGCGTGCGTAGTCCCAAGGATATGATTTATTACTTCTCTGCTAAATATTTCTCTGCTCATAAGAAACAAGCTGCCTCGAGGGAAATATACAATTTTGTGCAAGCTTGGGGGAGGATTCTTCGATTACTTAATGCTTTTCCTGATCATCCTCTTAAGAAAAATGAAATAGTTGATACCTTTTATAGTGGACTAACTGATGCTTCCAAGGACCACTTGGATAGTTGTGTTGGTTGTGTTTTCAGGGAAAGAACAGTCGACCAAGCTGAATTGTTATGGAATAATATGTTGACTAATGAAAATTGTCAGTGTTCTGGGAACGGGGGTCCCCAGACTTGCCTGCCTGCGGCCTGCGGCGTGGCTCAAAGGGGGCCCAGCATGGCCCATCTTCATCAACACAAGCTCAAGACCCTCGCGAGGGGCCAAGCCTCGTGGGCCGGACGACAAGGAGCTTCCTCAGGCACGGCCTCATTAGGCTGGCTCACGAGGAGGCGGAGAGTTCAAGGCGGGGTACCTCGCGAGGTGCCCATGACGCAAGCCATGACGACCAAGAGCGCCAGTCGGGCGCCAGCCCGCGCAGTGTCCGCCTTTCCTCTCTGGTGTAAAGGGAGCAAGCGCAGGCGAGAGCATCAAGAAAAGGCATCCATTTCGGTGCAACAAGACCAGGACCAGCCCAATAGAACGAAGGAAGTCATTGTGGAGCCCAAGGAGGCGTCACCACCAGAGCCTTTGACAGGCAAGGACCGACTGTAGTCAGGATAAGTGTACCCGATGTTCCCCTTCAAAATGGCCAATTGTTGGCGCCCTTCCCGCTCAATATTTGGGAAGAGGCCCAGGGCCTTTGCCCATAAATAGGACTAGCCACCCCCAGGGTAGAGGCATCTGGATCCTCACCAAAAAACCAGTAGAGAGAGAGCGACTGAACTCCTCCTAGCAGTACATCGCACCAGCCAAGAACAGACCCTCGCGAGGCTGTTCTTTCTTGTATTGTTCATCATCAGCCCAAGAGGCAATCCACCACACCACACACTGGAGTAGGGTATTACACCACAATGGTGGCCTGAACCAGTATAAACTCTGTGTCTCTTGTGTTGTTCCCTCCTTAGTTTAGATCTTAGCGAGGCGGCGAGGATCAGGTAGGTAGAGGGCGAAATCTCTGCGTGCACCCCAGTGTTCGAACCTCAAGGGTCTGCCGGAACCCGAAATCCGACATTTGGCGCGCCAGGTAGGGGTGCACCGGAATTTTTCTTCCGTCGCCCTGTTCTTCTCCAACCATCGCATCCATGTCTGACGCTCGTCGGGCCCGCGCCGGGCGCCAAACCGCCCTTGCTTCCCGTGTCGCCCAGACGGCTCCCGTCGGCGGGCGCCCTCGTCGTTCCCTGTCACTTGCCGCCAACGCCGCCACCGGCCCGGAGGGGAACGAGCAGCAAGCATCGTCCCAGCATCCCTCCGTGGCCTCTTGGGAAGACCCATGCGGCCTCTTCCTCGCCCACCACCCCGCACCGGCCGTCCCGGTCATCGCGGCCTTACTGCGCGGCTCGCAGGCGCCGCCCTCCAGTCACCGCGTCAAGCCATTCATGCGCCGGGTCGGCGCCGCCTCCATGCGGCAGGGGGTTCCCCCGGACCGGTCGGAGCCACAGGCCAGGCTGGCCTTCAGCTCGGAGGACCACCCCTCCAACTCGGCCTGCTCGGGTGCACCCCCCATGCTGTGCACCCCCACCATCTGCTAGGTGGCTGTCACCAGGACTCTCATCGATGGCGGCGCGGGCCTCAGCGTGCTCTCAGTTGGGGCCTTCAACCTCCTCTGCATACCCCGGGAGCGACTGTAGCCCAGCCGGCTCTTCGCGGGCGTCGGGGGCGGGTCGTCCAGCTCCTTGGGACAGATCCGGCTCCCAGTAACTTTCGACACCTACGACAATTTCCGCACGGAGCTGGTCGATTTTGATATCGCCCCCATCGGCCTCCCCTACAACGCCATCCTCGGCTATCCAGCATTGGCCCAATTGATGGCCGCGACTCACCCGACGTACAACCTTATGAAGATGCCCGGGAGTAGCGGTGTCCTCGCCGTGCCTGGTGACGCCGGGGATGCGCTGCGAGTGCTCAAGCTCGCCTTCAAGATGGCAGCGTCAGCACAGACCACCGACGCGGGGACCCTCGAGCCCAAGGGGGCTGCGCCAACCAAGAAGAAACAGTTGTTCACCCAAGACAAGGCAGAGACCAAGCAGATACCTGTCGACGAGGACGGGTCCACCGGCGCCACTTTCACCATAGGTGCCAACCTCGAGCCTGAGCAGGAGGAGGCCCTGGTCAAGTTCCTGCGTGCAAACAAGAAGGTATTCGCCTGGGAGCCCGATCAGTTGGAAGGGATCCCACGGGGAGTAATCGAACACCACCTCAACGTGTGCCCCAACGTGCGCCCCGTGAAGCAGAAAGCAAGGCGGCAGTCCACTGAAAAGCATGCCTTCATCGTCCAGGAGACCTGCAAGCTAGAAGCCACGGGGGTCATTCGCGAGGTCCGATATCCAGATTGGTTGGCCAACCCTGTGGTTGTGCCAAACAAGGGAGGGAAGGAGCGCATGTGTGTCGACTTCACCAACCTCAACAAAGCATGGCCGCAAGATCCGTTCCCGCTCCCTCGCATCGATCAGATCGTCGATTTCACCTCTGAGTGTGACCTGTTATGCTTCTTGGATGCCTTCTCCGGGTATCACTAGATCAAGATGGCGGTGGAGGACATGGAGAAGACGGCCTTCCTGATCCCGTGTGGGGTGTACTGCTATACATGCATGCCGTTCGGACTGCGCAATGCGGGGGAAACCTTTCAGCGGCTCATGCACATCACCTTGGGCCCGCAACTCGGGAAGAATGTGGAAGCTTACGTCGACGACATTGTGGTGAAGTCTCGCGAGGCCAAGACCCTGATACAAGACCTGGAGGAAACCTTCGCGAACCTCAACGCAGTGAGCCTGCGGCTCAACCCGGAAAAGTGTGTGTTTGGAGTCCCCTCGGGCAAGCTCTTGGGCTTCCTCGTGTCCCACCGAGGCATCGAGGCCAACCCAGAAAAGGTCAAGGCGGTCGAGGACATGAGTCCGCCAAAGACCCTCAGAGAGATGCAGACGCTCACCGGGCACGTGACTGCGCTAGGGCACTTCATCTCCAGGTTAGGGGAGCGAGCGCTGCCTTTCTTCCAGGTGATGAAGAAAAAGGGGCCCTTTGAATGGACTGAAGAGGTCGACAAGGCGTTCCAAGATCTCAAGAGGTACCTAACCAGCCCTTCGGTGATGGTGGCCCCACGCCCTCAAGAGCCCTTGGTGCTCTACCTTGCTGCCACTCCCTACTCCGCCAGCGCAGCTCTGGTGGCGGTTAGAGAGGAGCGTCGGACCAAGGCCGTGGCAGCTACCCGTGTCAAGGCAAAGCAGGACCAAGAAGGACTCGCAGAGATCACTACCACGACTGAGAAGGATCAGCAGCTGCAGGGGAGCACACTGGGGACGGAAGATGCCCTTCCCCCAGGCAACCGGCTTCTGGAGGCTCCACCGCCTCAGGAGGTGCCACGGCCTCCGGAGGACGCCACTAGCACCGATGCTCCAAGCCTCGTCGAGCACTCAGTGTACTTCGTCAGCACGGTGTTGCTGGATGCGAGGGCACGATACCCCATGCCTCAGAAACTCCTCCTCGCGCTACTGGTGGCCTCGCGCAAGCTATGGCACTACTTTCAGGGTCACCCTATCAAGGTTGTCTCAGCGTACCCCTTGTTAAGGGTGCTTAGGAGCCCTAACTCAACCGGAAGGGTCGCTGAGTGGAACATTGAACTGCAAGTGTTTCAGGTCGAATTCAGCACGACCAGAGTCTTCAAGGGGGCCGCACTAGCGGATTTCATGGCCGAATGGACGGAGGCTCCGGGCCTCAAGGACGGCGAGGATCAATCCCTCTCCCTAGGAAGCGAGGCGCTAGAAGGCTGGGTCATGTACTTCGACGGGGCGTTCTCCAGGCATGGCGCTGGGGCTGGCGCGGTGCTCATATCTCCCACTCAGGAGAAGCTGTATTACGCCGTGCAGCTCTGTTTCCAGCAAGGCGAAAAGGTCTCCAACAACATAGCAGAGTATGAAGGTCTAATAGCAGGCTTAAAGGCCGCGGCTGCCCTAGGGGTAAAGCGCCTTACCATCAAAGGCGATTCGCAGCTCCTCGTCAACTTCTCTAACAAAGTGTATGAGTCAAAAGATGAGCACATGGAGGCCTACCTTGCGGAGGTCCGCGGGATGGAAAAGCAGTTCTGGGGGTTGGAGTTGCAGCATGTGCCCCGTAGCACCAATCAGGAGGCCGATGATATTGCCAAACGAGCGTCCAGACAGTTACCTCAGGAGCCTGGCGTCTTCGAGGAGCGGCTCTTCAAGCCCTCGGCCATGCTATCACTATCAAACACGGCGTAGCCTCGGGAGGAGCTCCCCCAGCCACCTGCCTTGGGAGCCCCGATCTGTGGCCCAGCCTCAGCAGCGCGCCTGCTCTTGACAATGGAGCCTCGGGAGGGGAGCTGGATCACGGAGCTCCGAAGTTACTTAACACAAGGGACCCTGCCGGAGAAGGAGGAGGAAGCGGAGCATGTGGCGCGGCAAGCCACAGCGTACTGTATCAGGGATGGAGAACTCTACTGGAAGCGACCAAACGGTGTGTCCCTACACTGCGTATCCAGGGAGCAAGGGAAAGAGCTGCTGGCGGATATACACGGTGGAGACTGTGGGCACCACTCGTCATCACGGACCCTCGTGGGCAAGGCATTCCGCAGCGGCTTCTATTGGCCTACTACGCTTAATGACGCTGTCGAACTAGTGAAGGCTTGCGAAGCCTGCCAATTCCATGCCAAGCAGATCCATCAGCCGGCAGGAGGTCTGCAAACTATACCCCTCTCATGGCCATTCGCAGTCTGGGGGCTGGATATCCTTGGCCCGATCCCTCGGGCGCCGGGGGGCTATCGCTAACTCTACGTCGCCGTGGACAAGTTCACCAAGTGGGCCGAAGTGGAAGCCGTCCGCACCATCCCTGCGGGTTCAGCGGTCAAGTTCATCAAGGGCATCGTGAGCCGGTTTGGGGTGCCGAACCGCATCATCACCGACAACGGTAGCAGTTCACCAGTAACCTCTTCAAAACATACTGTGCTAACCTTGGAATGCATATATGCTACGCTTCAGTGGCGCACCCCCGAAGCAACGGCCAGGCCAAGCGGGCCAATGCGGAGGTCCTGAGGGGCCTCAAGACCAGAACATTCAAGAAGAAGCTGGAGGCCTGCGGCAGAGGTTGGTACAACGAGCTTTATTCCGTGTTGTGGTCCATCCGCAGGACCGCAACCAAGCCAACTGGAGAGACCCCGTTCTTCTTGGTCTATGGAGCTCAAGCGGTCCTCCCTCACGAGGTCAGACGTTGTTCCGCACGGGTCCTGGCGTTCGACGAAGCGCAGCAGGATGCCATGCGGGGTATGGACCTCGTGCTGGGGGAGGAGCGTCACCGAGAAGGCGCGTTGCGAGCGGTGAGATACCAACAAGCACTATGGCAATACCACTGCCGCAACATCCACCCCAGAAATCTTGAGGTAGGGGACCTCTTGCTCAGGCGGGTTCTCTCCAGGGTGGGATTGCATAAGCTCTCTCCCATGTGGGAGGGCCCGTTCAATGCTGTTCATGTTTCCAGGCCTGGATCCGCGCGCTTGGAGACCCAGGAGGGGGTGCCCGTCCAGAATGCGTGGAACATCCAGCACCTCCGGAGGTTTTACCCCTAAAAAGGCCCAGAGCCTGTGAAGAAGGCGAATGTTTGTGAAGATTATCTTTTTGGAAAAGGCCCAGAGCCTGTGAAGAAGGCGAATGCCTCAGAAGATTATCTTTTTGGAAAAGGCCCAGAGCCTGTGAAGAAGGCGAGTGCCTGTGAAGATTATCTTTTTGGAAAAGGCCCAGAGCCTGTGAAGAAGGCGAATGCCTGTGAAGATTGTCTTTTTGGAAAAGGCCCAGAGCCTGTGAAGAAGGCGAATGCCTGCGAAGATTATCTTTTTGGAAAAGGCCCAGAGCCTGTGAAGAAGGCAAGTGCCGGTGAAGCCGTTGCATTTTGGAAAAGGCCCGGAGCCTGTGAAGAGGGCTAATGCCTGTGAAGCTTGCTTCCTCGAAGAAAGGCCTGGAGCTTGGGAAGAAGGCAAGCGCCTGTGAAGCTCGCCGCCCATGACACTCTCACGTAATAATGAGTTGGGGTTGTACACGCCCCAGAGTCTCAGGAGCGCCAGCCTCAGGCCCTGGGGCTCCCTCCCATGCCCAGTGGAAGCACTTAGCTCCGCGCTGGTGAGAAGACGTCAATGACTAGACTAGGTACTGGACGCGACTTTTTCCTTTGCTTTCTGCAGTTGGCTAGTTCATTCTCATTTGAAGTTTTATTGAAACTATCGCCTTCTTTTGACTTATGGCTCTTCGACTTTCTGCCCTCCTGCCTTGGTTTCTCTTGTGCAAGGTCTCGCGAGGGGGCAGCCCGAGCGCCCTCGCGAGTGTTTCTGTCCTCGTCGTTCAAGGTTTCACAACCCGGGTCCACTACAGGAGCACCCCTCCAGTCCGTGCCTCACGGGCACCGCGACACGAATACAGGACCTGGGTCCGTCGCCCCACGGCTGAGGCTGGGAATTACCTACGCGCAGGCATGCGGACGGAAGGAACAATACCAAAATAATGGAAACAGCGCGACGATTAACAACGGTGACCCAAACACGCCCCCACGGGGCCCCACACTACTGTCTTTTTACGTAGGAAAAAGGAAAAGAAAGAACAAATCAAGCGCGGCTCGCCCTACACCGGCCCTCAGGGAAGACTCGAGCTGCCTCCGGGGCTCAGGAGGACTCCCTCTCGCGCTTCACCGAGGCGCGACGGCGGGCAGACCCGCTACCACCCTCCAAGCAAGCGCGACGGCGTGGAGGCTGACCGTGGCCACTGCTAGAAGAGTCGCTGCCCGAAGAAGAACCAGTGAAGCTTGAGCAGCCCTGGGCGCCGCCAGCCACGCGCGCGCTGTCCTCTCCGTCCTCGCTGGGGCTTGGTCCCCGGCCGCGGTCGTCGTCTTCAGGGCAGCACCCTGCGCGGCGACCATCTTCCCCAAACACACTCACGTAGAGGGTGGCATCGCCGTCGAACTTGAAGTGTAGGGTGCACCTACGGCTCAAGCCACGCGCGCGGGCGAACGTCTTCCAGCCGCGGGTCAAGGCCAGGCTCCCGGCTGCGGAGACCTCCAGCGAAGACCACGAGGCCCGGCCGTAGCAGCCATCTGCCTGGAGCCAGAGGCCGCCCGGGGCGCCAGCCGGGAGCTCACCTAGGAGGAAGCGAGGGAGCTGAAGCCGGGCGCTAGTCGGCTCCGCCGCCCACACAACAAACTCCGGCAGCACCTCCCCAGTGTGGAAGTGCGGCCTAGGGGGTTGCACGGCCGAAGCACGCCCCCCGGCCGCGGCCAGCCGCCCGTCACCGCGCGGGAAGTCACCTCCGCGACTGCGGGGAGCCGCCGTGGAGGCCATAGGGTGTTTGCGAGGGCAGCCTCGACCGCGCTTGGGCGGGGGAGATGCAGGCTCAACCTGGCGGGCCTTTCCTTTCTCTGCGGCCGAGAACTTCCTCGACGGAGCCATGAAGAAGAAGGAGAAGCAAGAGGGGATAAACTGGAAGGGCACGCGACGTGCCGTACTTAAAGCCAGAGGAGGCCAACCGCCGGCCTCCACGATCGCAGGTAATCATGACTCGCTTTGCATGCAGGGAATTATCAATTCATGCAGTTGCCGAGGCGTCATGGGGAAGTGGAGACGCCCGCGTCCAATCAACCGCCAAGTGGCGCCCAAGGCCGCAGGCTATTAGGGCCCACGGCGCTTCGCGCTTTCCCTTTTGCCTCTCTGCCTGGCCAAGTCCGGGTGCGCCTTGGGCCCGGGGGCTACTGTCGGCGTTCTCAGAATGGGGGGTCCCCAGACTTGCCTGCCTGGGCCTGTGGCGTGGCTCAAAGGGGGCCCAGCACGGCCCATCTTCATCAACACAAGCTCAAGACCCTCGCGAGGGGCCAAGCCTCGCGGGGGTGGACGACAAGGAGCTTCCTCAGGCACGGCCTCATCAGGCTGGCTCACGAGGAGGCAGAGAGTTCAAGGCGGGGTACCTCGCGAGGTGCCCGTGACGCAAGCCATGACGACCAAGGGCACCAGTCGGGCGCCAGCCCGCACAGTGTCCTCCTTTCCTATGTGGTGCAAAGGGAGCAAGCGCAGGCGAGAGCATCAAGCAAAGGCATCCATTTCGGTGCAACAAGACCAGGACCAGCCCAACGGCAGGAAGGAAGTCATTGTGGAGCCCAAGCAGGCGTCACCACCAGAGCCTTTGACAGGCGAGGACCGACTTTAGTCAGGATAAGTGTAGCCGATGTTCCCCTTCAAAATGGCCAATTGTTGGCGCCCTTCCCGCTCAATATTTGGGAAGAGGCCCTGGGCCTTTGCCTATAAATAGGACTAGCCACCCCCATGGTAGAGGCATCTGGATCATCACCAAGAAACCAGTACAGAGAGAGCGACTGAACTCCTCCTAGAAGTTCATCGCACCAGCCAAGAACAGACCCTCGCGAGGCTGTTCTTCCTTGTATTGTTCATCATCAGCCCAAGAGGCAATCCACCACACCACACACTGGAGTAGGGTATTACACCGCAATGGTGGTTTGAACCAGTATAAACTCTGTGTCTCTTGTGTTGTTCCTTCCTTAGTTTAGATCTTAGTGAGGTGGCGAGGAACAGGTAGGTAGAGGGCGAAATCTCCACGGGCACCCCAGTGTTCGAACCTCAAGGGTCTGCCGGAACCCGAAATCCGACAAAAATAACTAGACTATTCCTAAGCCAATTCCTGAGCTAATTTAGCCAACTCCTTGGCCTATTCCTAAACCAACTTCGAAGAAAAGGGGAGTTCTAATTCTCAGTCCTGAAGATATTGAAGAGGCAAAGAAATCAATGAAAGAAAAAGGTATCAAAGCTGAAGATGTTAAGAATTTACCTCCTATTAAAGAAATACATGGTCTTAATATACCACCTATTGAAGAAACACATGGTCTTGATAACCCGACACAGGTAGTAAAGGTAAATTCTCTCTATAGATATGATAAAGTTGAAATCCCGTCTACTAAGTTTCCTAGCCAATGTTTGGATGAATTTGATGACTTTATGGCTAGACAAGAAAACTTTAATGCTTATGTTGGTAGAGAATAAAGAGTAATGCTTACATGATTGGATGCTTGAGCGATTATATGGCTAGAGTTAAGGTGAACTTAAACTCATTAGTAAAGCATCAAACTCATTAGTAAAGATCCTTCTATGGTTACCACTCAAGCAGAACAAGTACTTAAAGCTCAAAGTGATTTGCTCGATGAATTAAATAATAAACATGATTTTTTTGTTAGAGTGGCTACTATAACTGGTAGAATGACTCAGGGACCTTTGTATCCTGAAGGCCACCCTAAGAGAATTGAGCAAGATTCTCAAAGAAATAATTTAGAGGCACCTAGTCCTTCTAAAAACAAGAAAAAGAAAAATGATAGGACTTTGCATGCTTCTAGTGAACCTGTTATAGACACACTTGAGAATCCAAATGATATTTCTATTTCTGATGCTGAAACACAATCTGGTGATGAACATGAACCTAGTGATGATGTTAATGATAATGTTCATGTTGATGCCCAACCTAGCAATAATAATGAAGTAGATATTGAACCTGTTGTTGATCTTGATAACCCACAATCAAAGAATCAACGTTATGATAAGAGAGACTTTGTTGCTAGGAAGCACGGTAAAGAAAGAGAACCATGGGTTCAGAAACCCTTGCCTTTTCCTCCTAAGCCACCCAAGAAAAAAGGATGATGAGGATTTTGAGCACTTTGCTAAAATGATTAGACCGATCTTCTTACGTATGCCCTTAACTGATATGCTTAAAGTAAATTCTTATGCTAAATATATGAAGGATATCATTACAAATAAAAGAAAGATACCGGAAGCTGAAATTTCCACCATGCTTGCTAATTACACTTTTAAGGGTGGAATACCTGAGAAACCTGGAGATCCAGGAGTACCAACTATACCATGCTCCATTAAAAGAAACTATGTTAAAACTGCTTTATGTGATCCTGGAGCCGATGTTAGTGTTATGCCTCTCTCTTTATATCGTAGACTTGAATTGAATAATTTGACACCTAATGAAATATCTTTGCAAATGGCTGGTAAATCAACTACTATACCTGTCGGTATTTGTGAGGATGTGCCTGTTGTGGTTGCAAATGTCACTATCTTAGCGGACTTTGTTATTCTTGATATTCCCGAGGACGATAGTATGTCGATTATCCTTGGTAGACCCTTTTTGAATATTGCAGGGGCTGTTATTGATTGCAACAAAGGCAATGCCACTTTTCATCTTAATGGTAATGAGCATACGGTACACTCTCCGAGGAAACAACCTCAAGTTCATAGCATCAATTCTATTGGAAAAATTCCGACTATTATTATTGGAGGTTTTGAATTTCCTCTTCCTACGGTCAAGAAAAAATATATGATATTCTTATTATTGGGGATGTTCATATCCCCGTTGAGGTAACCTAGTGTTATTCGAAATTTCTTCGGTTCCATGTTATTCGGAATGAGTTTGTTAACAAGACTTGATCAACCTCGTTAATGGATTCCTTTTGATGATCATGAGATGGATGAAACTAGAATGCACAACCTTCTGTACCCTCTTTTTACCTTCTGTTATTTAGAATAAATAAAGCAAAAATAGTATTATCTATCTATTTTCTGAATTATCCATGCAATAAAAAATATCCCGAAAATAAAAGATCTCCAAATGCCCTGCAAATTTAGTATGATTTTTTATGGAATATTTGATGATTTTAGGCACTAAGAACACAGCAGGGGGGCAAGCACCTGGCAACGAGGGTCCAATGCGCGCCCGCTCTTACTGGGCGCGCCCCTGCCTCATGGGCCCATGGTGGCCCCCTCCACTTATTCCTGCACCCACACACTCCATCTTCCTCCCAAAAAAATCCCCATCCAGCTCAAGCATGAGTTCTAGCTCATTTTGCTGCGATTTTCGATCTCCTTGTTCAAAGCTCCATTCGCAAAACTGCTTTAGGAGATTGTTCCTTGGTATGTGACTCCTCCAATGGTCCAATTAGTTTTTGTTCTAGTGCTTTATTCATTGCAAATTTTTGCTGCCTAGGTGACCCTGTTCTTGAGCTTACTTGTCAAATTTATGAGGTCCCAAGTAATTCTAATGCATGATATAGGCTCTAGGCACTTGTGGGAGTAGTTGCTATCAATCTTATTGAGTTTGATTCATTTTTATTTTGAGTTACTAAAAATTTCAGAAATTTTCAGAAAAAGATGAAGAGGTTGTTCTTGAGGGGCTCTTCAAGCCAAGGCTCTAAGGATAAATAAGCTAAGGAGAAAGGAAAGGCCAAGTATAATCTTCCTCGCGTAGCGGAAGTAAGGCCGTGTGAGTGGCCTGGTGATAATTTCTTGAGAGCAGCCGGGATTTATGAAGACTTTTATTCTTTGGCTGATAATGTGGGCCTCACTGACTTCCTCCATGACCGAATCGAACAGTATCTCTTACTCACCAATACTTTCATGCAAAACTTCTACTATTATCCTAAGAATTCTCCTCCTTCAGTAGCTTTTCATTTATATGATGAGGCTAAGGAGATGTCATTACGTAATTTTTGCGGTTTGCAGAATACCCTTCAAGGGTAGGTTAGATGAACCACATCGTAAAGATGTGGATGGTTTTATTGATACTATTAATGTAGGGGGGTCGAGGAAGGTTTCTGATGCAAGAATAACTAGCATACATTTTCCTGTTTTACGCTACTTTGCCATATTTGCTAGTCGTTGCTTAACTGGTCGCGGAAACAGTGGAAACCTTAGTGTTCATGATATTATTATTTTGTTTCATGCTTTATTCCGTGATAACTCTTTTAGTATGGGTGCCGTTATTGCTAAACGATTAAACCTGAACCGTACAAAGGGCCCCATCTTTGGAGGTATCTATGCTGCACGCCTTGCTAAACATTTCGAGATACCTATTAGGCACTATGAGAAAGAGGAGACACTGCCGCCTCTTACCTTTTTAGACTACAGGAGCATGGTAGCGCATGAGTTTATTGTTGACAATGATGATAAGATGCTTCTATATAATCTGAGATTTAATAAGAAACACAATGAGATTATTATCTTGCCTGTGCCCTCTTTGTTTGATTTAACTGCAGGCCATTACCTCGTTTTGCCGGCGGCTGTTTACACGCACCGAGGCCAGACATCAGCTCCAGAGCCAGAGCCGGAACAACCACTTGACCCTTATCGTCCATCATCTTATCAGTGGGACCCGGAGGAGATCGCCAGTCAGTGGCAGTACAATGACACTCCTCAATACACCGGGGAGAGTAGTCACGATCCATGGGCATAGACCAACTTAGGCCAAAATCCTAAGCTTGGGGGAGTATGTATTTCTCACCGACATTACATTCATGTTCACACACTCATTCTAGTTGTCGGTGCTCATACTTATTCATTGTAGTATCCATTCTAGATTAATTTCTTTTTCTAGCTTTCTTCTTGTGTGTTTGATAAACCTTAAGAAAAACCAAAAATTTTAGTTAGTTTAATTTCCATGCTTGTAGTAGTAATTAAAAGAAAACCAAAAAAGATTTCTCGTTCTTCTTTTGCTTGTTGGGAGCTTTCCCGCGTAAATAGTTCTATTCTTTCCTTTCCTTTGGGGGTCGAGAGGAGAAGACCATAATGAAAATGTTTAGTGGCTCTCATATGCATGATTGTTGATTTAACCAAGAGCCCATATTACTTTGTCTTCTCCCTTGCATTGAATGCTTGCACATTCCAGCTTAGTCCAACGCACGTGCACTATTATTATTATACACACCGGTCGGTCGTGCAAGTGAAAGGCAATAATGACCATATATGATGGACTGATTGAGATGAGAGAAGCTGGTACGAACTCGACCTCTCTTGTTTTTGTAAATATGATGAGTTCATCATTCCTGATTCAGCCTATTATGAATAAACATGTTTGCAATGACAATTAGAGAATATAGTTGCTTATGACATCTATCGGTGGGAAACGACACCTATGGGATCACAAGAATCCCTAATACGGTTGCGCGGCGCTCGGTTGTGAGGAGAGCAGGATCAGCAGCCAGTATAAGCACGTGGGTCGTTTACCCAGGTTCGGGCCGCAGAGATGTGTAATACCCTAGTCCTGCCTTGATGTGTATATTTGTGTTCTTGAGGTTCTTGAACTAGCTACAATGAGCCTAACTTGTCCAAAAGTCCGAATCCTTCTCCTGGATGCCTTGGACCTCCTTTTATGGCAAGGGGATCGCCACAGTGGCACACAGGAGGTGGCATCGGGGTACTGTGATTAAGCCTATCCCTGGCCATTACGGGACGAAGTGCATTTAATGCGCCCCTGACGTGTCCCCCTCACTTTACCGCCGCTTTGCCCTGCCTCGACATGCGCCTGGGCCAGCGAGGCGGTAGTGCCATGTAGGCTGGCAGGCTGCTGAGGTGGCGCGGTGGTAGGGCTTTCACGAAGATTTGCATGCCACCACATAGGCATGCATTGAGTTGGTCGAGAAGCCTTGTGCTGACACGCAGGTGCCTGCCCAGCTGGCGGGCTGGCAGCTGCATGCGAGCAGTGGCAAAAGCTTGGCAGGTGCAGGCCTGGCTGTGGCCTCGCAGACGTCCCCGACAAGGGCCTTGCTGGGGCCCCGGCAAGGGTCTTGCCGTGATGCTACGGTCGTCCCCGGCAAGGATCTTGCCGGGGGTCTTGTGGGCTTCCTCGACCTGGATCTCGCCGAGGTTCGTCGTCTTCTACTCTTCTGATTTGGGAGTATTATCCTTGTCTTCACAAAGATCTGCATGGCACCATGGTGGCACCTCCTGAGCCTTGGTCCCAACGCGGTTGGTGGCGCTGGAGGAACCAGGGCTCAAGGGTGGCGTGCTCTGCTGGCGTCGGGTAGGCTGCCCAGGCAAGGCCCTTGCCGGGGCCGTGGAGGTCGCCCCGGCAAGGATCTTGCTGGGGGGAATCCTCCTCGCCCTGTTGCTCTACATGCCTCTATCTTGGCGTTGCTTTGATTCTTTGTTTCCGCCCTGCTTTGGCATGGTCGTGGGCGCGGCTCTGACTGCCCGTGCACAAATAAGGGGTACAAAGGAGCGCCCCCTTTTTAGTACACCGACAGGAGCCCCTGGGCCTGGGCCACACATAAGGGTGACACGTTGTTGGGCCAGGCCCAGAACAGTGCGCGGGCAGGCGGGGCGATTTTTTTTACCGCGGTAACTTTCCGTCCGCTGCACTTCCCCACGACCCGCGTTGAATGCGTGACATGGGGGTTGCACGCGCGCGCATGACCGAAGCACGCTTGCGTCATCTCACAGTGAAAGTGAAGAGGCGGCTTGCGTGTCCCTTCGAGACCGCAGGACCGTTGCTTATTTACTGTCCTTACCTGGGAACCGTCGCTCAACGCATCCCACAACACCCGTCTCTCGCGCCACGTATGCCGCATGCACGATGCAGAGCGAATGCCAGGCGTGCAGGATACAGGAAGTCATGCATGCACGGGTCGATTCCCACGCGCCTTCAATTGGGCAGGGAGGGCGGTCGACGGCCTCGTCCTCTGTCACCTTAATGAGCCGGATTGGCTGAAAGGGGCGGTCGAGCCCCGATCCCGTCCTTTATAAGGAGGGGAGCGGGAGGAACGACGCCTCTCAATCCTTCGTCATCTGCCTCTCCCGATTCCTACCTCCTCCTCCCTTCTGCCATGGTGAGAGGACGTGGTCACGCTTCATCGGTAGCGGCGTGGGTGTCTGCTAGACAACGTGTTGCTCCTCCCCAAGAGCTCATGGTGGCGGAGCCAGCCATTAGAGGAAGGGGGAAGGGGCGAGGTCGAGGCCATCGCGGTGCTCGCGGAAGAGGAGGACGGGGCGGCGCGCCGGCCTCGTCTCCGCCAGCGGCCCCTCCCCTGGTGGAGGGCCACGTCGAGGACAACCCCTATGAGTTCTTCATCAGGCTGCGCCGGCCGGCACGCCGTCGTCTTCGTCTCCCGACCCCATTTGCTTTGGAGATGGAGCTGGACCCGCCGCAGCGCTGAGGCTGCACATGAGGGGCTGTGGGAACAAAGGCACATGGGCCAACGTCGAGTTCCCAGCCCCTCACGTCATGTACCTTCGCCAGGGGTGGAAGACCTTCGCTCGCATCCACAGCTTGATTGAGGGCTCACTCTCCATTTCAAATTAATGGAGAGTGGCCTCCTTTCCGTCAAGGCCTTCGGACACTTCGGGACTCGCATAAGGTGCTGCGTGGAGAGCTCCTCTGCTGACAAATATTCTTCCTCAAGCGGGAGTGGCGAGCATGACAACGGCAGCGATGACGAGGGTAGCGGGCGGCAGGATGACGGGTCCGACTAAGCATCGGGCGCGTCTCTTAGGGGCGACACCGGCGACCCCATCATCCGTGTGGCCGACTCCTTGAACTTCTCAGGGTCGCCTCCTTGGGTGGCTGGTGTGGAGAGGCCGGAGAAGGCGAAGAAGGCGGGTGGCAGGCCGTCAAGTCGGAGTACGATGGCACCGATGCCATCGTAGCGTATTAACGGACTGCTGCCTCATCTTCCAGCTCTTCCTCCAGCGCCACCACCGCCAGCCCTCTCCTAGGCGACCACCGGCATGTTCTCTTGGCGCCTTCTGCTGCTCGTACCTCGCCTAGGCGCTCCCTCTGCCCTTTTGCCTTCTTGTTTCATTTCCTGAGGAGAGGGACAAGAAAGGGATTACGGGCAACTTATCTTTTTTCAAATTGTAAGCCCACGGGCCTTATTTAGATCTAAAACCTGTAATCTCCATGTTCATGTTTATATCCCATAGGAGTTGTACCTGTATCGAACGTATTAATGGAAAAAGGGTGTTTGTCGGGTCTTGTGTGTGTGTGTGCAAATCCCATACCAAGGAACGAATCCTTGTTATTTTCAACATAAAAACCATTGCCCGACAGCAGACGTTACCGTTCCCCTACTCCATTTGTCTATACTCACGCCTTTGGCGGAGGCAGGGACGAAGTGGGGGTGGGCCCTATGCTTGCTTCCTTGCCGCCGCGGCTACAACCACGTTCTAAACCAAGGAGTCCTTGGGTAATGGGAACGAGGGGAGCACGGCAGCCTTGAAACAAAACGAGGTTCCGTACGTCCCAAGTTTCATACGGAAATGCATGACAGGGGATGGGAAAACTTATCTGGATCTGCAGCCCCCGATAATCCTGACTTGCCGTGGGTGGACCTTCGTGTCATCAGCCCTCGGCAAGCTTGGCTTGCCAGGTCCGGATCATCGGCTTGTCCTCCTCCTTCCACTAGGCTTGGTGGAAACATTTATGTACCCTACAAATGAAAGAGGATGGATAGGAACAAAGAGACGCAAACTCGACCTCTATGCTAGGGGTTAGTCGCTCCTAGGCACAATCAACCCTAACCAAGGGAGAGACTCAATCTAGCATGCATGCTATAATTAGGGCGCTAGCGCTTCGTTTATTTATGCTCAGGGTCTGCGCCTGGCTTTGTACAAAGGGTTACATGCCTTGCCGGCAAGGCTTGTACAAAAAGGTGGCCTGCCGGGGGGCCCTGCAGCCGCGCCTTATGGGTAAAACTTGCGAAGATGCTCAATGTTCCAGGAGTTGCTCACTGGAACGGTATCTTCGGTCTCCAGGCGGACTGCGCTAGGCATGGTGACTCGTGTTACCCGATAAGGGCCTTCCCACTTCGGCGTCAACTTGTTGGAATGCTTGGCCGACTGAATGCACCGAAGGACAAGGTCGCCTTCCTCAAAGCTTCGGGCATGAACATTGCGGTATGGTAGCGGCGCAAGGCTTGCTGGTAGCATGCCGCTCTCACAGCCGCCCGAAGATGATCTTCCTCGAGGAACGTTGCGTCATCTTGCCGCAATCGCTCTTGCTCAAGCTCATCATAAGCGAGCACTCGAGGTGACCCGTATATGAGTTTCATGGGGAGAACTGCTTCTTCCCCGTAAACCAGGGCAAAGGGTGTCTGGCCGGTGGCTCGATTGGCATCATTCTGGTCGACCAAAGAACCGCCGGCAACTGATCAATCCAGCGCCTCCCGCTTTTGTGCAGGCTGTCAAAAGTCTTCGTCCTTAGGCCACGCAGTACTTCTGCATTCTCCCTCTCCGCTTGGCCGTTGCTCCGTGGGTGTGCCACGGAAGCGAAATAGACCTTGCCGTCGAGGTCCTCAATATACTGCATGAAGGTGTGGCTTGTGAATTGCGTGCCGTTGTCGGTGATGATTCTGTTCGGCACACCAAAGCGGCAAACTAGTACTTTGAAGAATTTGTCGGCTGACTGTGTGGTCAGCTTCCTCACTACTTCCACCTCCGGCCACTTCGTGAACTTGTTGATGGAAACATACAAGTACTCAAACCCCCAACGGCGCGGGGAAAAGGGCCCAGTATGTCGAGCCCCTAGACCGAGAATGGCCAGGAGAGAGGGATTGTCTGCAAGGCTTGAGCTGGCTGATGAAGTTTCTTTGAATGGAACTGGCACGCTTCACACTTGGTTACTAGTGCCGTCGCATCCTGGAGGGCAGTGGGCCAGAAGAAACCTTGCTGGAAAGCCTTGCCAGCAAGGGCCCTTGACGCTATGTGGGAGCCACATATGCCTCCATGTATCTCTGCCAACAGCTCCAGTCCTTCCTCCCGAGAGATGCACTTCAATTTCACCCCATTCAGTCTTTTTCTGTACAAGACGTTGTCAACGAATTGGTACAGAGCAAACCGGCGGACTACTCTCTCTGTCTCTTCCTGCTCCTCAGGAAGCTCTCCTATTTGGAAGAACCATACGGTGTGCTGCGCCCATGCTGGAGCCTGTGGCTCGATGGCAAGGACCAAAGACATTTCTTCTGCCGTGGGAACGGTTGCCTCCGTGGCAAGGGCCTGGCTCCCTGCCGGAGTCGGTTGTCCCACGGCAGGCTCGGCGTCCATGACAACTCCTTTGACGGCGGCTCTAGGGAGCTCGGTGGGGAAGTACTTGCCGGGGCCTAGCTTCCTCCTCTTGCTCTTCCATGTTTATGGTTCGACGGATGGTTGAGTTAACCCACGCACAAAAGTACCTGGTTCCACAGGTAGCTTGTGGGCAACACGCTTTTATAAGTAGTCGGCGATGTTGTTCTCCATCCGGGGGACATGCTTAGCCTGTATACCATCAAAGCGCTCCTCCAGTCTCCTCACTTCATCTACGTAAGCTTCCATCAATGGGCTCTGATAATCTTTGTTGATCTACCTGACGACAAGTTGCGAATCACCCCTGACGATGAGCTTCTTGACTTCGAGGTCTGCTGCGATCCTGAGACCAGCAAGCAATCCCTCGTACTTGGCGGTGTTGTTCGTCGACATCTCCCTGGGAAAGTGCATTTGGACCACGTACTTGAGGTGCTCTCCGGTGGGTGCGACAAGCAGCACACCAGCGGCGGCGCCTTGTAGCGAGAAAGCTCCATCAAAGTACATGATACAGTTGCAACTCGTTTCCTTGCCTGGGAGAGTGCTCTCCTGTACCTCTTCGTCGGGCGTCGAGGTCCATTCTGCAACGAACTCCGCTAAGCCTCTACTCTTAATTGTCGAGGTGCTCTCAAACTTTAAACCAAAACTTGATAGCTCTAGGGCCCATTCCACAATCCTCCCCGTTGCATTAGGGATATGCAATATCTGTTGCAATGGGAGGCGGGTGACAACGGTGATCTCGTGCGCTTGGAAGTAATGACGCAGCTTCCTCGAGGACATAAGGAGGCCGAAGAGCAATTTTTGCACACCTGAGTACCTCGACCTAGCCACTGAAGGAAATATGCCCTAGAGGCAATAATAAAGTTATTATTTATTTCCTTATTTCATGATAAATGTTTATTATTCATGCTAGAATTGTATTAACCGGAAACATAATACATGTCTGAATACATAGACAAACATAGTGTCACTTTTATGCCTCTACTTGACTAGCTCGTTAATCAAAGATGGTTAAGTTTCCTAACCATAGACATGAGTTGTAATTTGATTAACGAGATCACATCATTAGGAGAATGATGTGATTGACTTGACTCATTCCGTTAGCTTAGCACTTGATCGTTTAGTATGTTGCTATTCACTACTAGGAAAAGGGCTATAGATGAAATGGCCACTAATGGCGCACCAGACATGTGGTGCGCCACTAATATATAGCAGTGGCGCACCATGTGCTGGTGCACCATTAGTGTGAGTGCCTACTTCGTGAAATATTCTTTCAACCTTGGAAGTCAACTCCACAATTATGTCTTCGGGATGAGCGGCGTGCGCCATTTCCTGCTGGAGGTCTGGTAGTCCACCAACGGGAGGTTGGTCTATGGGAAAGTCACCCTCGTTAGGAGCATTGGTCATGACGAGAACATTGAGATCCGCGACATTCTCATTCCCAAGATGAAAGGCTATTCCTTGAACTCCGAATAAGACAACAAATGCCATTATTAGTACTGTCAACGCAAGACCAAACGATGGTATAGCAATGAACAAAAGAATGACACTTGGAAATATGGTCCGAATAATTTCGATAGTAGTTACATGAACAATCGTTTGTGGGATTGGATTAGTTTGCTCGTTGAAATGCCATAAAGCGCGAACCAAGATCCGTGATACGAAAACCAAAATAAGAATGAGGAAGAAAAAGATATCATTCTGTAAGTAAGTGATCATGGGGACACATTGTTTTGAGGACCACAATTTCCTGCACTATGCCTGTAGTGATTTCAGAATTCAGCAACTTAGCCTACTAAAAGATCAGTTACAAGAGCACAATGCTTTTTGTGGCTTCCTGCTCGGCAGAGAAGCCACGCTGCTGGGGCGGCCCTATCACCCGGAGAAGATTTCTTTTCTTCGCTGATTCCTCTCAATGAAATTTGCGAAGAATAGCGGAGAGAAATGGTAACGTAATAAGGGAAAGGGAGCTAGCTGCTTCCATATCGCTTCCAAAAAAGAACCCAAAAGTTCCAGTGGCATCTTCCATTCATTTCGATTTAGGTCTTTCTGCACCATATTTAGATCTTCCCTTTCTACGATCCCGAATTCCTAGCAAATCCTTGACTCCTCGAATACGATGGGATTTCACACCTGGCGAATCTTTCACTCTACCTCCTCTGACTAAGACTATAGAATGTTCCTGTGAATTATGACCTTCGCCTGGAATGTGAGCAAATATATCATGTCGATTGCTCAACCGTACTTTTGCTATCTTACGTAGAGCTGAATTAGGTTTTTTCAGTGTTCTCGTCGAAACACGCGGGCATACTCCTTGCTTCTGGGGACATTGATCCGAAGCTCGAGTACGGCCGTGCGCCGTTTTTCTTCTCTACCATGACGAATCAATTGATTTTTTGTAGGCATCCCTCTTACTATGTCCTTCCCCCCTTTACCCTTTCAAAAGTGGTTACTCCCGATCCGAAGCACCCCTTTTCCATTCATAGAGAGATCCAATCGTCAAAATCAATAAAAAGGCCATCATGGACCAAGATCCAAACAGATCAATCTTGTTAGGAGGTACTGCCCAAGGAAAAGAAAAGGTGACTTCCAGATCAGGGATAATAAATAAAATAGGAACCAGATAAAATCGTATATCGAAACAACTTCTGGCATCACCGGAGGGATCGGAACCACATTCGTAGGCCGACAATTTTTCTGGATAGGTCGAACTATTGGAAGCAAATGGGAAAGGAACACCGAGTGGAATCAAAGAAACTAGCGGACTGATCACTAAATAGATACAAATAGGTGCACATTCCGACATCACCAAAGCCCACTTCGTTCTCTCGCTCTCCTCGCGGCACTCCTTCCTCGCGGGGCGGCATACCGAAAAAAGATGCTCAGATGTGGATTCGAACCACTGAAGGATTTCCAGGGCAATGCCCCTTGCTCTTCCCACTGAAACAAGAAAAAAAGGATTTGCAGTCCAGCAAGAAAACGGATGCGCTAACGCGCAACGGCTTTCGCGCTAGTTGCTCAATCCGTTTCTTGTTTTGCTCTAACCAGCTGAGCTACCAGAACCACTTGCCTAAAGTCTCTTTTCTTCATCTATGAGCATCCTACCTGCAGCGGAGGAGCTTGCTCAAGAACCGAGAGCCGGCCAGGGACTGGACGGCCCTCGTTCGGGAAGGTCTTCTTCGCTATAGACGCCACCAAGAACAAGAAAGGGGCGCATCGCTCCTAGTCACTAAGCAGCTATTCTGTCTGACGGCGGACTCCATCAATCTGAGGTTCTTTCTCTCACGTAATTTCGCCCGCCCGTTCTACTTCCGTGCCACAGGAAATGGGATTCGAACCCATGATACAATCTTCTTGTATGTCGATTTAGCAAACCAATGCCTTAAGCCACTCAGCCATACCTCCAAGTTGTTGATCGGAATTGGATGTGCCGGGTTGGTTGCCCGAAGATCCACTGCGTAAGCCGTAGCGCGCATACTCTTCTTTACTGAGCGAGAAAGACTCTATCCAGATCTATGGATCTCCCCAGCGTCCAAGCGAGACCCCATCCAAACCAATTCCGCCACTCGTTGGGCGAGGCCTTGCTTTCTATGAACACCTCACCACTGAATGAGAAACTTAGCCTCCGACCCGACCAAGAGAGGAGACAGGGTCAAGCCGACGCCGCCCTTCCTCACCTGCCTGAATGGAATGAATATCTCCTTCGTCTAGTCGAAAAGGGAAAAAGCCCGGCGGGTAACAGGACCGTGACTCTTCTAAACCATTACATGACGCAGAAGTCCATTCTCGTCATGATCGATCCACGTCCTACCATAGTGCCTGGAGAACCTGCTTCTAGAAGATTCTATAGTGATCCACTAGAATTGGCCTCGGGTGACGCCTCCCTAGTCATTGAAAGATTTCATCCCTTGCTCGGTCATTAAGGTGGGGTGAAAACTGCAATTAATGCTCTATCTCTGTCATAGAATATGGGATACTCACTTTAATTGGCCTAGCATCCCCAGAGCCTCAGACAGGCCTGCCCTTCCAATCGGGGTTATAACGGGTCCGGTATCAGCAACACCAGCCAATCGTGTTGGTACGGTGGGTTCCCCATACCCACTATTTGGAAAAAAAGCTTGCCATAGCAGCTCAAACCTCTGATCGGTAAATGGGAGTTCTAACCGGTCCTAACCCCAATTCCAGACAAATTGATTGGACCGAGGTTCGTGCAGGGAGAGAATAGAAACTAATAATCATGGAGCAAGAAAACGGATGCGCTAACGGCTTTCGCGCTAGTTGCTCAATCCGTTGCTTGTTTGGTTCGAGGTTGAGCTCACCCGCCGCCCTACGTCAGTAGTCTTACTAACTTCTATGCCCTTTTTTTGCTCTAAGGTAAGGTCCTTCAAGAACAGCATTGCGATCGCAATGGGGCTCTGGGTGAATATTGTCCGCCCGTATGAGCCGGGCTGTGAATATTTATAGGTCGGGGTCTTTACTGAAAAACCACAATACTACACTACAACAATTTGAAGAAATCCGCAAGTGACTCTAATTTGAATTCACTAGTCGTGTTGAGTTTTTTTATTTCAATATAAAAGATCTGCCAATCCCGATATTCCCACATTTCATTCTGGTCCAGTGTCCATTCCTGAATGAAAGAAATGAGCTTTGCCCCTTCACTCACTTCTGAATGACTCCTTTAGCACTCTCTTTTTTAGATCAAAAAATAGAAACAATTTACCTTTACCATACCTTCCAAGCAAGAGTGTTTTATTGCAAGATTAAGTTATTACTGAACAAGGAGAAATTCTCATTATAAAGGATGAGAGAAATTCGGAAGCACTTTTTTAATATTCTAGCAGACAGAATTGAATTGGTCTAATTTAGGACTTTCCAATCGATTTTTATCTTACCTAGTTCTATCTACGCCCAGGGGTAGGTACGTCGCAAGCTCTGGGCAGCTATCTTATTCCAAAGAATATAGCTCCCTAAAAGGTTGCCGATACCATACCTCTATTGAACCCTACTTGGTTCAATTGTTTAAGTGTTTAGTCGAGAGGAACCACATTGTCACCATGCTTGTGCTAAGCCACAGCTCCACCTACTTCTCTCTGTTCTCAGCAGCCCACAGGATTTTTCGAGTCTCAAAGTCCTATTAGAACTCCCGCGCTTGCTCCTTTGGAGACAAATGGATCCGAATTTCGGTAAGATAATACAAGAATCGTATTTAGTTGGGTTCTAACTCTGCTGTTCAGTCTGGCGCGGGTGTGATACTGGTGAAGAAGCGAGTAGTTGACAGTCAGGGAAGTAGATTCCTTTAAGGAGAGAAATTCATTGGTTTAGCCGTTAGGCGGAGCTTCTTTACACGTCGGTAGTGGAACAGCCCAGGTAGCTTAACGTGCTCTTGGCACAAAGGTAATAGAATGGGAGTCTGATGACACCCGGTACTCGGGATCTCCTGCTTGAAGAAGCAAGGAATTTCAATTACTCAGCCATTGAATAAAATAAACTAGATACCCATGTTTCCAATATTTACTTCTCTTTACTTGCAGGACCTAGCCTAAGCATAAAGTAGATTTGCTACACAAGCTCAAGTGGAGGAGGAAGCAGGGGTGGCGAACAAAATGTTGGTATGGAAGATCTCTTGCTCCCCCCTGAAGGGTTCTTAGATTACCAAGTAAGGGAGGGACGTAGGTACCATGGTTTCCTTCTTTTATTGAATACCAGTAACGCGAGTAAACATTTAAGTGAGAAGTTAGGTAAGCATTGCCAATGGCCAAAGCCTTTACTCTTTACTTCTTGACTATAGTAATAGTAAATAATGTCACTAGATTTGGCATAAATACTAGCCAGGTACCATTTCCCAAACTTGATTTCCTTTTTATGCACCTGTTTATGCACCTGGGTCATTGTTCACGAACTAAGACGGCTTAGCCGCCTTTCTTTGGGCTGTATGAAGGAAGTACTTCAACGAATGGGTAGGTTGCAGACCCAACATTATAGGCGGGAAGTTCTCCTTTCTCCAAGTATGCTCATTAGACCGATAGGTGAGTAGCAAGTATAGTAGTAGCCAATACTAAAAACCGATAGTAGAAGGGTCGGTGGATGGCCCTTGCGAAAGTGGCCACGCCGCATCCCTTCAGTAGCCAATCCTTTTTCTCAACGATGCAGTTCGCTTGGAACATGGCACAAGGTGTGACGTTCAGAGCGGTGGAGGACAACCTGTTTGTTGTTCCAGTTTTCTACCTTGGCGACTGGCAAAAGCTCATGGAAGAAGGGTCGTGGCTGTTCCGCAACCATGGCGTGTAAAGAAGCCTTACGACAGGATGGCTAACCCGCGATCTGTGGTTCTGAACCAGATTCACGTCTGGTCGCAGATTCATAACATCTCGGAACTGTTCCGCCTGGAAAACCTCGTGCGGGATCTGGCTAATAAGAAGCAACAATAGAGAATCTCGCCTAGCTTGAGGCTGCGCCTCATTGCCCTCTATAAGTACTTTCTAGTAAAAAGAACTACCTTTCAAAGCACATACCATTATGGCTAGCTAAAACGAAAGAATGAGAGTACAAGGTATGGGTCTACGCTTCCAGCTTGCTCTAGAAAAACGGAAATGGGATCTCTCTCTGGTGGGAGCCTGGCAGTGGGGAAAACGGCACCTGCAGGGGTCCAGGTCTCCATGATGAACAACCACGACTTTGATCTTAACGAGCTGCCGCCTGAGCATGAGCAGCTCGTTCATGAGCAGCCACTGTTGAAAATAGCGAGCCTCTAGAGGATGACGCTGATACATCATTTGATTTGTTTCGGGATGTAGAAGAACAACCTGATGAGTACAATTATGATTATGATGACTATGTTGATGAATCCATGTGGGGAGATGAGGACTGGACATAACAAGAACATGAGAAAGCGGAAGATTATGTGAGCATCTATGCTCACATCTTGTCCACCCCAGTAAGTGAACGTTTTGTATCCTTTTGCTTATATTTTGCTGTTCGTTCTGTAAATGACCTTGAGTTGTTTTTCACATTCTTTCTACAGGTAATTGCAGATATTGACAAAGATGGTGTACATGAAATGGTGATTGCACTTTGACTCAAAAGCACTATTCGATAAGATGCAGTAGAACTGTGCACCCATTTTTGTTTGAGTTTGAGGCGACCTATACTACACTATAATAGCAAGGAGAGACAGCAACTGATACCAGATCATACTACAGTACAGCTAGTGCGTGCTAAAACCCTCCTTGTGTACTAGGCTTATGAATAAACTAAACTGTTGAGATGTCTCTAGTGTAGGTGACAGGGAAGCCATGCTCGTTAGAAGAGAAAACAGATGGTTTGAGCAATCATGGGTTCAAGCTCTAGTGGATGGGTTTGATAGCTGAACGCAAGGATAATTCATCTACGTAGCTAGTTGGTTATGGTGGCGGAGAAGCCCCTCTTTAGCTAGATTGGGCTCCTTTACTACTTTATTTAACCCGGGGTTATGCCTAAAACCGGTATCTTATGCGTGTTCGACTAGTTCCATTTCTGATTCTCCTTCTTCGCTGGTGTCTACATACGAAAGAATGGAACACTCGACAGCTTCAATTCTCAAATAACCAGCTCATTATGCTTAGGTTGGGTTAGGAAAACGAAGCTTTCCAAGGGACTAGTTCTTTCGCGCATCTGTTTCTCCATCCGTTCTCTTCACATAAGAAGCCAGCTGCCTACTCCTACTATTGGGTCGGTTGGTCGGTCAAGTGAACCACGCCTAGCAGGTGGGTATGCCGATAAGATTCCTTTGTTTGACGTACGTCCATATGAAGCGAGCGCTTCTAAACGAGGCTATTATGCTGAAACTAGGGCTCCCTCTGGACGGTAGAGCGAGAGGGATAGCAAGCACTTGAAAAGGGAAGGAAGGGTCTTAGAACTACTGAAACAGTAGTAGAACTCTTCCAAAATCAAAATAGGAGAGTGAAAAACAAAAAGAAGACCATTGGGCTGGGGAATACTCCCTCAATCACTCTACTGGGCGATCCTTCTTACTCTACCTTTCAATTCCTTTGCCTTTCTTCTTTTGGTCGATCCAATGGTTCGGACTAGGACGTGTAAACCCCGAAGGGAGATTGACCCTACCTAAGTATTTTCTTAGATAGAAGTGGTTGGTCAAGTGTGAGTCACGCCGGGGCGGGTAGACCCACTTTTAATAGCAATGCCCAGATCAATGGAAAATGGAAGTTTCTAGAATTGCAGCTTTGTTCTGTTCAAGAAGTCTTTCTCCAGGGTTCGGTTCAGAAGGCGGGATGGAAGAGAGAGAATGGGCTTATCGTGCGACAAGGTCGATCGATCACTCAAACTGTTCGGTATCTCTACAATTGAGTGAGCTGTGTTGCGAAGGAAAATGATGAAATTGCTTACTTTTCATAGGCGTGAATTCTATCTTCGATTAGATAGTTTCCATGCTTTTGATAAAAAGATGGGTTGGTATCTGAATGAAAGTCGGTAAGCAATCAACCTAGTGCTGTCCTCGGCAGACCAGGAAATATAATAAACTTTGGAGCCTCATCATTGGAAAGATTGACAACTTAATGGTCTGAAAAACTATTCAAAGAGTGACTTTTAAGCCCCACTGGTTCGCTTTATTTTCAACAGACATTTCCTCCCTCGTCAGCAGCTTCATTACCTGCTAAGTCTGGAAGGGTAGTAAAATCACTCACAACAATCAATCTTTTCTTATGATACTGATATGATGCAAACGGTGACACCCCCGGATAATGTGTCTGTGCATTTGTGTCTGTCTTCCCTTAGATGTGAGGAATCGAATCTCTATTGAAATCTGGAATCACAAGGTATCCTTTCTTTAAAAACACATGAACGGGCGCCCTGAATGAATAAGAAATCGCTGCTATAACAGAGAGTTGCCCCAGATCATACAATGTGGTTCTCTACTTTCGGCTGGCTGGCAGATCAATGTATTTATACGAAAGAGTAGACAAAGGTTCTGACAGGGGTAACTACTGCCAAGAAGCGAACTCATAGAGATGAAGAGAGAGAAGTTAGCTGCAACCGATCATCGGAGGAAGCAGGCTTACAAGAAACTGATGGGACGATCGGAAGAAGAGAGTGATAACAGGTTTCTAGTTGACAACCTTCCGCATTTCTTATTGGGATAGATTTCATACATTCTGATTTCCTTTACCCTCCCATGAGGAAAAGCTGGTGTGATTAAGGTTATCTAAAGAAAAGCTCATAGTGTTATGCCTTGTAGCTTATTCCACTCTCTATATTAGTTCCCTTCGATTCAACGCAGTGAAGACAGTTTCAATCGGGTCGATGGACCCTTGGTTGTTTTTGTGATAAGTTGCTATTATGAAATAAATAATCATTTCTTGCTCAATTCGAGAGGTGATTTCATTCCACAGTGACAATTCATGTTGAACGCATCCTCCGGCATTTAGGATTCTTCCTACAGAGGGCACTACTAGCAAAGAATAAACTTTCCACCCGGCGAGAAAAAGAGATAAAGGTTGGCACTTGGTCCTCTTGGTTAGGATGTAGAGGGGATCTATCAACAATCCCGTCATCTTCTTCCAGCCTTTTCCTCTGAATTTGATATACTTCAAAAACGAATCACTCTTTCCAGTATGAATCTCTTCTGTCATAGAGGCCTCGTCAAGGGCAGCAGCTAGACCCATATCTTTTGACGGCGAGCATCGATAGAGATCCTTCGGTGAAAGCTAGAACCAACTCTACGAGGAAAGCGGAAGCAAACAGTTATGATGTGGTTGATAGTGTTTTTAGGGATAACCTAAGTTGGCGTTACCCGACATAGTCAACTGGGTACCTTCATTCTTTAACAATTCCGGACATAGGAACAATGAGCTGTCTCCACGGCTTCTCTTCCAAACCAATATCGCAATGGATCTATCTTCAGCTTATTCTCTCAATCAATGAATGCGGGTCATCGTGGAGAATCTAGGGAAGTGTAGACTATAAGTAGCCAATTTGCAATTCATTTCCTTGGCAATGACGAGTGATGGTATCTCGAAGCCATTCATCTTATCTCTGCAGCAGGAGATTCTTCACCGGACAAAAGATAAGGAAAAGACAAAGAAATCCCATGGGTAGTTTTTGGAAAAACCTATTCTGTAGGAGAGAGAGGCATACCTATGAAAACTAGTATGTATCTTTTTCTTGGTTTAAGCAGTGCAGGAAATTGTCGGTATAAAAAACATTGTGTCCCCATGATAATTTTACATCATGATATCTTTTTCTTCTGGTTATGCATTTTCCTCTGCACTTTTCTTTGTATTTATTTGAAGGAATCGTCTGGGCAGAAATAGGCAAGAATCTCGTCTGTCGTAGAGGCCTCGTCGAGTGCTTCCGCTACCCGAGGAGATGATGATCCAAGAAAAAACAAAGTGGGACATCAAGATGCCGATGAAAAAGATGGGTTTCGGTCGGAGCCATCCGCAAGCCGCGCCCCGCCCAACCTAGAAGTACCCTCCATTTCGTTGTTGAGAAAGCAAATAAAGAATGTTCTGAGATCATGTCGAAATCGTAAGCTGCCCAAAACCAAATTGGAAGAAATTTACAGGGATCTTAACCTGGAAAATGCGAGCGAGGAAAAACGGGTAAAAAAACCAGGTCCTCGAGGGCATTTCAAGGTGACGCCTTATATTTTAAATAACATGAAGGATAAACCCCATATCGACTTAATTGTGAAAGTCCACGATTGGGATCGCGCACGAAATAGAAATTTATTTGTGTAGGTTTCTCATAGCAAATAGAGAAACCGAGGCCCCTACTTACCTACCGGGTAGGTGTGGGGGGGAAGAAGAGTGGGAACGAGGGCTTCTTTCACTTGTTTGTTTTCCTACAACGGTGTCTCCGAACTCAACGGCTCCCATGATTTGGAGCGATAGCGAATTCATACGAGGACTACGAAGAGAATAATTGCATTCCTTCCAGGAGATCGAGCACACGCTTTCCTCGGTTTCGAATCAAGGGACAAAGATATATCCTCGGTAACGGCAAAGGGGATAGCCTTGCTTTTGAACATTCGTGTGCATATATTTTCATTAGATGTGCAATCGAAATCAGTAGGAGAGAAACTTTCATCCCTATATTTCCACTGAAATGGAATTAGCGATACCTTTGCTTTTAGTTTGAATTCATGAATCCTGTTTCTAGTGGCGAGTAACTACTACGAAAGGTACGGAAAACGGGAAAGGCAAAGCACATGAAAGAAGAATATATTCAATAATGCCATCCTTGTTTCGGTACCGGATTCAACTTGTTGAGGCTTCTGCTCGTAACGTCACTCACTGGATCAAATCAAAGGGCTCGGTTTCTGCTCCTTGGCAAAGGAAAAGTAAATTCAATAGGAATCCGAATCCTAAAAGGCAAGACCCAAACCACCGGTCGATCAACAGTTCTTCTTTCACTTCCATCTCTTGATACCTGTTTTCTTGCTTTTCTTACCACTGCTGTAGTGAACCACATCTCTAAGCACCGGGAGTCGTGAACCGCGCACAAGGTCCTTCTTAAAATAGAAATAAGTGAAATAATTGTTTTGGGTCACCTTGGCTTTTGTGTTTAGTAGTTAGTAGGGGAAGTTGCCCGGCTTGGTATCTCTCTTCCCTGTAGAAAACCAATCACAAGTCCCTCCTTATTTTCACTCCAAAAAGCTGAAAAAAAGAGCAAATCTCGGATAGCCTAACTTGTTTTTTTGCCCTGCTAAAGGCAGCTACTATCCCTGCTGGATTTCTAGAAAATGGAATGTACCTAGGGAACCCTATTGATCAGATCAGAGACTAAACCTAGTGATCTTTCTCCTGCTGGCAAGCATCGATACCTGTCTCCTAATGAATTGATCTTCTCTTGGGCTCTGATTCACACAATCAGAAAGCCCTTGCGATGTGGGTCACCCTTTTCCTCTATACATCTGTTCAGCAAAGGGGGCTTGCTATTCTCTGCAATTGAAGGTTGGGCCTACATATCTCTTATTTGTGTGGATCAACCATCCAACCTTTCTTCTTTCTTTCCATAAAAGCGTAGGTAGAATGCGTATAGTAATGGTAGAGCTGATGTATGGCTAAGCAGGGCTAATGGAGCTCTTGGAAAGAAGTCAGTATCCAGCTTATCCCTAGTCTAGCACTCTGCTGTGAAGTCAGAAACCCATTAACAAGCAAGGCTGTAGTGAACCTCTTCCTTAAGGGATTGTGGAATGCACACATCCCGGAATACAGTTGGGTGATCCATTAAGCTAAGCAAGAGCTATGAACAACCTAGTGACGCGGTGCCAAGCATCGATACGAGGAAGGTGATAGATCAGATACGATTTCCTTCATAGGATACTCTTTTTCCTTCGGGTTGTGGAATGATAGGAAGGGACTAATAGTAGTGATTTAGTGCGATGTGAGGTGCCCCGCGCGTGAGACTTTTTGAGGTTAAGAAAATAATAACAGGGCGGCTTTCTTAGACTCGGCTCTATAGCACTCTTTGAGTAAGTTCGTTAATGAGGTAGCAGTTCTACACGAATGAAAATAGACCTATTTTCTCTTTCTTGGGCGGGGCACCAAATTCATGTATCTTTACCAATTAACCAATTTCTTGACGCTGGGGTGGATCCTAAAGAGATACCACTTCCTCATGAATTTATCTTGAATCGGGACCTTTTGGCTCAACTTTATCCTAGTTTTGCCGAAGGAGCAACCCCTTTTTCACTTTAAATTTGTCCAAATACGCAGAATTTCTGACTTTTCACGGAGGACTAGATCCAGTAACCGGTGGTCTCTGGCTTACCGATATTGCGCACCATCATTTAGCTATTGCTATTCTTTCCCTAATCACAGGTTATATGTATAGGACCAATTGGGGTATTGGCCATGGACTTAAAGATATTTTGGAGGCACACAAGGGCCCATTTACATGACAAGGCCATAAGGGTCTTTATGAAATCTTAACAACGTCATGGCATGCTCAATTATCTCTTAACCTAGCTATGCTAGGTTCTACAACCATTGTTGTAGCTCATCATATGTATTCTATGCCTCCCTATCCATATCTAGCTACTGACTATGGTACACAACTTTCCTTGTTCACACACCACATGTGGATTGGCGGATTTCTAATAGTCGGTGTTGCTGCACATGTAGCAATTTTTATGGTAAGAGACTATGATCCAACTACTCGATACAACGATCTATTATATCGCGTCCTTAGACACCGCGATGCAATCATATCCCACCTTAACTGGGTATGTATATTTCTAGGTTTTCATAGTTTTGGCTTGTACATTCATAATGATACCATGAGTGCTTTAGGCCGTCCACAAGATATGTTTTCGGATACTGCCATACAATTACAACCTATCTTTGCTCAATTTGTACAAAATATCCATGCTACTGCGCCTGGCGTAATAGCTCCTGGTGCAACTACAAGTACTAGCTTAACGTGGGGAGGCGGCGAGTTAGTAGCAGTAGGTGGCAAAGTGGCTTTGTTACCTATTCCATTAGGAACCGCAAATTTTTTAGTCCATCACATTCATGCATTTACCATACATGTGACTGTATTAATAGTTTTGAAAGGTGTTTTATTTGCTCGGAGTTCCCGTTTGATACCCGATAAAGCAAATCTAGGTTTTTGCTTTCCTTGCGATGGGCCTGGCCGAGGGGGAACATGTCAAGTATCCGCCTGGGATCATGTTTTCTTAGGTTTATTCTGGAGGTGCAATGCAATTTCGGTAGTCATTTTCCATTTCAGTTGGAAAATGCAGTCGGATGTTTGGGGTACTATTAGTGATCAAGGGGTGGTAACTCATATTACAGGGGGAAACTTTGCACAGAGTTCCATTACGATTAATGGGTGGCTTCGAGATTTCTTGTGGGCACAGGCATCGCAAGTCATTCAGTCTTATGGTTCTTCATTATCTACATATGGTATTTTTTTTCTTAGGTGATCATTTTGTCTGGGCCTTCAGTTTAATGTTTTTATTCAGCGGCCGTGGTTATTGGCAAGAACTCATTGAATCTATCATTTGGGCTCATAAAAAATTCAAAGTTGCTCTTGCTACTCAGCCTAGAGCCTTGAGCATCATACAAGGACGTGCTGTAGGAGAAACCCATTACCTTCTGCGTGGAATTGCCACGACATGGGCATTCTTCTTAGCGAGAATTATTGCAGTAGGATAGTGGCTAGGAGGATTTGAAAGGCATTATGGAATTAAGATTTCCCAGGTTTAGCCAAGGCTTAGCTCAGGACCCCACTACTCGTCGTATTTGGTTTGGTATTGCTACCGCACATGATTTCGAAAGTCATGATGTTATTACTGAGGAACGTCTTTATCAGAACATTTTTGCTTCTCACTTTGGGCAGTTAGCAATAATATTTCTATGGACGTCCGGAAATCAGTTTCATGTAGCTTAGCAAGGCTGGATACAGGATCCTTTACATGTAAGACCTATTGCTCATGCCATTTGGGATCCTCATTTTGGTCAACCCGCCGTGGAAGCCTTTACTCGATGAGTTGGCTGCCTGCCATAATCTTGTTGTCTTCTTCTTTCCCTAACCTTATCTTAGCCTTAGGCGCCTCTCGGAAACTTCATAATCTGAATTAGTTTCCTCTCTAGGTAGTAACCATAACTTTAACTAGGAACTCAGCATTATAGGACTGAGTCTTCTTTAGTAGTAGTTGTTTGAGTTTTTCCGCTTTCCCTGATCTCCGCCACTTCATCCGTTATGGCCCGTAATGTCATAGCTTTCAGGGTTGGGTTCTGATAGAACTCTATCCATAGAGACCTCCTCCCTTTTCTCGTATATAGCACTTAGAAGAGTGACTTCTCCCTGATAAGGGTTTAGAGTATAGAGAGGATGCCTTTCTATAAATAATAGTAATAGTAAAAGACAAAAAGCAAAGACTAGATTAGATGTCCGGCATTTCTTTTTGATCGAGTTTTTTGAAGATTGATTGGACTTGAATTCCCACTTGATTGCTTTTTCTCTCTCCTCATGTTTTGCTAATAGTTTTTATCAACATGGAGATACGAAAGTAGAGAACGCATTGCATTCAATGTGATTTCCGCTGCCTTGCTTCGATTTCGTGCGTTTAAAGGCAGGGTTGAGCAACCAATCTTAAGCCAGCGAGGATGCATTTCCCGTGCCCCTATTTAGTTAGTACATTCGAGTTAAGAGCGAGAAAGCGAACTATTTCATTTAATAAAAAAAAGTGCAACGGCTGTAGAGTGAAAAGGCCATGAGGATGGCTACGGCTTTGAAGCTCCTTTATCTACCATAGATAGAATGGAAGAGTTTTTTCTCACCGCACTGATCCACCAAGGCTAGTGATATTGTCAGGACCCCGACTCAATGCAACATCGATCTAGCATGTAACACCTCATATCACTTTGCGTCCTCACGCACGGTATTCCCACGGGTGTCGCCTTACCTTTGCCCAGGACCGTTTGCGCCTTTTGGCACACGTATATGATAGTGTCGCTAGCATCCATATGATAAGGAGCCCGGGCTGACATGGCTAGTCGTAAACCCAAAGTGGCACAAACTTACAGGGACAGGCATCCATGACCCAGCATCGAACGTGTCGGTCATCAGCGAGTGAATCCAGGCTGTAGCACTGGGCTAGCAGGACTCCGGTGAACCAGGCTGTAGCGGGCTAACAGGAGTCCGGTATCCATCGCGTGACATTTCCCCGAAGGGACAGACACAGGAACGAAGAAGGACACATGCCGGCCAGCCTAAGTGTTCCGGAGCAGTAGCAAGCTACCATGGCTCGGTGGAAACACTAGGTGACATTTCCTGGTAAGAGAGGCTACTAAAGATAAACAACTAGATAGTCAGATCCTACACATACCAAGCATTTCAATAACATACACACAATATGCTCGATATGTGCAAACACAACATGGCATCACAACATGACTCTACGACTCAAATATTTAATCAATAGGCTCCGAGGAGCGAGATATTACAAACATGAGTCTCATGACCCCACATTCAGAGCATACAAATCAAAGCACAAACGGAAGCTTAACATGTTTGAGTACAGACATCTATAAATGAAAAAGGCTGAGAAGCCTGACTATCTACCAGATCCTGCCGAGGCACAAGATCGTAGCTGAGGTAACAAGCTAAACATCGAAGTCCACGCGGAACTACTAGCGAGACCGAAGTCTCTCTGCAAAAACATAAATTAAGCAACGTGAGTACAAATGTACCCAGCAAGACTTACGTCAGAACTAACTACATATGCATCATTATCAACAAAGGGGGTGGTGGGGTTTAACTGCAGCAAGCTAGCTTTGACTCGGTGGCTATCCTGAACTACGATTGCAAGTAACTCTTTTGAGGTGGCGCACACGAGTCCACAAATTCACCATATCAATACACCACTATGGATCCGCTCCCGTCTCCCTACGAGAACGCCATCCATAGCACTCACGCTTATCTTGCGCATTTTAGGGTATCCACTTTCACTTGTCTATGAACTGATATAAGCAACCCAGAAGTCCTTTTCCGCGGACACGGCTATTCGAATAGATGATGCTAACCCTGCAGGGGTGTACTTCTACATACATGTTTCCACCACTTAGCGTCTGCACACGACATGTGCTCGGCAGACTTCAAGCGAAAGCCGACGTGGGTGTAGACCACGACCTACCTAAACACTCAAGTCTCTAGTCCAGGTTTATCGCCTATTCGGGTTCCATCCATGAGGAGATCCGGCCGGAGTTTTGCTCACAGCCCCAAACAATGTGAACAGGGTTCCGTGACCCCAAACGGGCGCCCGGTATACCCGGCCACGTGCCTACCACATCACAGCCCACCCCTACGGTCAGCGCTGCGCATGGCCTCCAGCATACTACAAACACCAGAAACTACTTGCAACTCCTGGACAGAGGACTAGGGTGAATAAGAAGTCGAGCGGGGTCATATTTCAGGGCCCAATGTATGGTAGTAGCCGAATCATGGATCACAAACACAGAACTCAGTTCCTAAGGACGGCTTCAATGAGACAACCCACCATGTACTCCTACATGGCCTCTCACCGTTACCTTTTACCAAATCGTGTTCCCACACTTAGCTCACACACAGTAGGACATGTTCACACACCTCTGATTCATCCCCGATGAATCAGACCTGACTCAACTCTAAGCAGTAGCAGGCATGACAAACAAGCATGAATGAGTAGGCACATCAGGGCTCAAACAACTCCTACTCATGCTAGTGGGTTTCATCTAATTACTATGGAATGACAGGTCATGCAGAGGATAAAGGGGTTCAGCTACCGCAACAAGTAACAAATGAATCGATGTTGTCCTAATGCAGTAAAAGAGAGCAGGAGCGAGAGAGTGGTATTTTATCGGAATGAACAAGGGGGTTTTGCTTGCCTGGCACTTCTGAAGATAACATTGAGTCTTCATCAGTGTCAACGATCACAACGTCGGAACATCGTCTATCGGGAGGGAACAGATACCGGCAACAAAGAAGAAATACAATCAATGCAATGCACAATATGATGCATGCTCATGACATGGCAATATGAATGTGTTTTGAGCTAATGCAACTAGCAACAGATTAAATGAAGTTGGTTTGAATACAAGATTCAAATTCCAACTCCATATATGATTATTTAAATGCCCTTTATTTGTTTTGTCCAAAACAGAGGACAGCATTATTCAAACATGCATGAAAATGGTACAGATAGATTCCTTGAATTTTTCTGATAATTTTTCATATATAAATTATTTAATTTGGAGTTACGGTTGAATTTCTATGATTTTTAGAAGTTTTAGGCATTTTCTGGAATTTCCTGAACTATTTTTAAATCCAGAAAGAATTAGCTGCGTCAGCCTGACGCCAGCATGACGTCAGCGAGTCAACGGCCAGGTCGAGGTCAAACCTGACGTGCGGGGTCCACACGTCAGTGACACAGGAACTAATCCCGCGTTGACTCGGGCTTTGACCCGCTATGGGGCCCGCTGTCAGTGTCTGTTAGTGTGCTAATGACGGGCCACATCATCTCGCCGGAGTCTCGCCGGCGGTGACCTCGAGCCGCGGCGGAGTTCGCTCGGAACTCGCCAGAGTCGACGGATCGACGCGCCAGGGGCACCAGAGGATAGCCCGTGCCTGTGCGCATCTAGGGGAACCAACGGGAGGTGCGGGGGTGGCCGGAGTTCGCCGGAGTGGAACCCACGGCGGCTGCCGGAGTTCGGGTCTCAGCGGTTTCGCCACTAGGGTGCACAGGAGGGGAAACGGGTGGTGGACCTGGCCTTCTGGGGAGCTCCTGAGCACGGGCCTGAGGTCGGACGCGAGCTACGCTAGCTAGAGCGATGGCGGCGGCATGGCCGGCGGCGGTGGGGTTTCGGCTTTGGTAGATAACCTAGCTACGGCGCGCGAACGACGAAACAGAGAGGGGGAAACGGACGGAGAGCTCATGTAGACCCTGTAGAGGTGGACGACGAGCTTGAGGGAGGCCGGATGGGGACGGATTTGACGGCGGCGATCCGCGGTGGCCGAGGAGGGGAACGGCGAAGCTGGCAGCATCCAGGGCTTCCGGTGCCTTCTGTCTTGCTGAGGAGGAAGAGGGGGACGGGGCGGAGCTTCTTGGCGCTTAGGCGAGGCGTGGGGTTTCCGGTGGCCACGGTGGTTCTCGTCGGCGGCGGCGGGCGCGTTCGGTGAGGAGAACAGAGGAGGGGGAGAGCGTTCCGGGGAGAGAGAGGAGAGGGGCACGGGGAGAGTAGGAGGGCTAGAGGGTTGCGTGGCGCTCGGGAGAGGCATCCAGACCCTCGGCGGCAAGCAGGAGCTGGCTCGGCGCGTGCCGGCGTGCGGTGGCCACACGCCTCGCGTCCTTCTGGTGCGAGGTGGGAGACGGTGGCGGTTCGGTGGGCTGGGCCGCTGGAATTGGGCCAGGTGGGCTGAGAGGTGAGCGCCAGGTAGGGTTTCTCTCCTCTCTGCTTTTCCTATTTCTGTTTTTTGTATTTTGTTCTGTGTTGTTTTAGTTTAGTAAAATACTACACCATTTTATAAAATCCTGAAAATAGTTATGTGGCTAGAACTAAAATATACCAAACCACATAAAATGTTCCAGTATTATTGGACATATATTATTTATATATCAAATATATATCCAATGCAAATAGTTATTAAATTAATTCAAAGGCCCCAAAATAATGTTTCAGTCACTCCAAAAATAGTGGTTTGCATTTTATTCTTGCCAATATTTTTCAGAGCTGAAAAGGAACATTTCCTTGGAAACATTTGAAGCAATTTTTAATGTTGATCATCATTTTTAGAAGGTTTCTGAGGCTTTGAAAATCCCTCAATTCAAATTTCATTTGAATTAAAACATGATGCTCACATGAGGCCTAGCCTAGTGCATAACAGGACCAGGAATGTGACAACTCACCCCCACTAAACAAAAATCTCGTCCCGAGATTCAAGCGTAGGGTAACATGAAGGGGGAACGCAACTAGTATAATCTTTACGATCCAGGGTGCACTTCATCAGCATGTTGAATCGATCACCATCTTTGTCTTGTCGTCTTGTTCTGAGAACTCCAACTGACATGACAATGAGAGGAAAGGGAAACTCTAGCAGGATCGATCTTCTAGAAGACCGAACAACTCAGGATCAACTCACAAAGTGAGACATAGCAGCATCTCTTGAGCTGAAATACGAAGCACACATCTAGAGGGATGGAGTGAAACGGATGACGAAGGTTTACTAGGTAGGCAACAATTCCACACCTAAGAGGGTGGTAAATGGTTGTCAGCGCAGCGAGGAGTTGAGTTGCCATGATACCACAACGATGCACCTTAGGGAAAGTGACTCGTGGAAATATCCCCTTAAGTGGCAAAAAGAATTACCTTTGATTCAGGGATCATTGGAACTCTTTAAACCAGCCTAAGGCAATTCTCGAGCTATCATTTGGAGGGGGTCGGTAGAATGGCATACTCGGACTTGGATGATGTGGATTACCTTGTTGAAGACAACGTAATGGATGAATTTGCTTACCACCGGAAATGGAAGGGACCCATGGTAGAATGGCACATTGGCGGTGCAAGCTGGGAACAAAATGCAAATGATGGGAATGATTCTAGTAACTGGGGAGAGGCTCAACAATAGAGAGTTAATTCACTATTGGAATGATTATAGCATAACCGAGGAAATCTGGGGCAATCCCAGTTAGTGTCGCTGATAACACCTAGAGCTTATACGTGCTCTCAAGAACTTGAGCATTTCCATAGTCATCAAGGTTTTACCAATATCCGTGTCAAGGATCCTGGCAACACAACTTGCTACCATGATGAATAGCGATGGACGATGCAGATGCAAAGGAGGATAACACTTTCTCAGATTTCACCTTAGCGAGGCCAAGGAAATAAAATCTGGATGATCGACCGAGAGACATTTAGCACTCCGCTTCTAATGTTCTCCTTGACGTGCTAGTGTATCCCATTCATAGATATGGTTTGATAACTAGAACATCAAGTAAAAGGTCGGACTTCGGGAGCAATAGAATCCATAAGGAACAACTAGGGAGTAAATCCTATGAAATCCCTATGGGGAGGTGGCCAACTTCCTCAATCAAGATATTATAATAATAGGTCTTCCGGCTGGGTGTGTTGGCCACGACATCCACTTTACCGGTTATCGCGAGACCAATATTATAATTCTTGGGAAATGTTCCAACCATCATATCGGCCTGAGATTCAGATCTGGCTGGTGTCAGGATATTCTAGACTCATCAAGTCTGGAAGAAAAATGAAAGTTTGCAACACAAATAGACGAGACGACGTTGCGAGATTCTCGGGGCACGAACTACGATAGCAAGCTCCATAAACACGAGCCGGTTCTGCTACAACATGTGAGCATGTTGTCCAAGACAAGCTTTATCACATGGTAGTCTTACAACAAAACACTACCGAGTTCAGGTGGGGAACCATCATTAATGACATTGAAGTCTCCACGCGTGGAAGTCCAAAGAGTTCACCTTGGACAGACTCCTTTATCTTTGAACAACTCAATCAGTGGCTTGGTGTGCTAGGATATACATATGGAATGGAGGTTGCAAGTCTTCGAACCACAGAATACTTCGCACGTATGCATGACTGATTTGGGATGATTCCAAAAGAAACAACATTGACTTTCTCGAGTCCACGGCGGCAACTTGCATCCAATGCACATGAACTAGAGGAAGTCACTTATTACATCCGAACATATGCTTCATGAGCTAGCATGAACAAATTCTTTCAAAAGTTTCCAGCACTAGCTTAATGTTCAGCAAAATTATGGAGAAGACAAGGATGTTGTCGATGGACTCAACAACAATTCATCCAGATTCCCATGAACATGGAATTCCCTAATTATGTGAACAGGTGATAGCATTGGTCAGACCCAAAGAATATAATGGTGTATACTCGAGGAAAAACCACGAGTAAAACAACATTACGAACATCGTTGGTACTGATTTGATTTGACGATAGCCCACACTCAAATCAAAGGATTGATAAGACAATAGGTCCAGCAACTGATCACAGGGACCAACCGATGAAGATATCATCTTTCTTCAACTACCACACCAACACCAGGATATCCCTTAACATGAACTAACTCGGAGAAGCCTTTATCTTCCAACTCTCCAAGTTGTTGTTTAGCTCAACCAACTAGTTCAGGGTATCCAACACAGATTCTTGGAGAAAGGGTGGTTTATAGGAATAAACCAACTTGATCACGAGATCAACATAGCGGTCAGGCGATAGCCTGGTGATGCTTCCGAGAAGAAATTCGGAATATCATGAACCACCGATATGTTAGTAAGCTCGAGAACAATCTCGCTTTCCAGAGCAAGACGATATGATCAAATGAGCGAGGACTTGACAAAATCCTAACTCATCAATCGAAATGTGCACCAGGAAGATGGACAAGGTAGCACGATCAATCTTAGAATAATGATTCAAGAACCAACACGTTAAGAATGAGGTTATTGTCCATTTAACTACCAAGCATCAAGGTTGCTAGGAGTATTGATTTCTCACACCACGATTCACTTGTCGACATTCCAGTTGCAACAACACGGGAACCGAGAAATGAATAATGATGGAGAGAAGTATCACTGTGTCAAGAGTTCATAGGATGGTGTGCAATTCCCATGACACTCTTGATATAAAGATGGTAATACGCTAAGGTAGAACAGAGAAAAAGCAAGATTAGCAATTTGATCTGTGGAGTACGACTGCTTTGACCCAATCCTGGAAATGGACAAGGTACTGGAGTTTGTTTCTCCTAGTTATTCCGGAATAGAATGGCTTGACGGACCACAAGAGTAATAGGCCTCGATAAACGAATGCACGCATACTTTTGACTATCAATTGATAGACGAGGGTCAGAAGACAATTAAAGAGGGACAACTCAAAGGAACATATGATTTTCTGAGTTGTGGATGCATGGTTTAGCATGTCGAACGAATTCAACATATTTCTTCCGGACAATCCATGCGGAAAGGTAGAACTGGCAGAGCCACAATATATAATGGAGAACTCATCAAGAGCAATCTGGTTGTGATCGTTCAGTTCAACGAGGAACTTCTGCCATAAGTAGTTCATGGTATTTGGAAGAAGAAGATACCACGGACTTCAAGGACTATCGCAAAGGTTACTAATAACCTAAGGGAGCTAGCAATTACTATCAACATGAAGTAAGTAGGGTGAATCTCGGGTTCAAAACCCAGGAATAGAATACCTACTACTAAGTAGCATCACGGAATGCTTTCGAGAATAAAGGCCAGAATCATCACACTGGGACACAAATCATGGCTAGCTTACTAGGTGACTCCCTAAAACACCTAGGGTCATAATAATAGCTCCAACATATATGTCAAGGCAATAAATTACCTCAACGCACCGGTTAGTGTGCTTATTCTGACCATAAGGGACATCGGGAGCGGAAAGAAAGGATTTGCAAATGCATCAGACTAATTAGAAACCTGGGATGACTCGGACAGCATAACGGCTGTGAATGCTCAGAAAAGATTTAAGACATGCTACAGAAATGGTGGCATAGCCACTCAGAAGCACAATATCAAGGTTTCGAGATCAACAGTTAACATACGGAAGTAATAGGAACTGAAACGAGGCTTAAGTCCAACAATTCTATAAGTCTACGGATTAGTAACACGTGATCCTGATGGAAAGAAGAGATAGCCTAGTTCTTAATCCCCGTAGAAGAGAAGATGATGACTCAGATCAGAAGGCCATGAGGTATAAGGAGTAAAAAGAGCCTTATGTTCCATCCCACAATCAATTCCCTTATATAACTAAAGAATTTCTAGACTCAACTTCGACCAGTTTGGCTTGGTAATCCTACAGGCAGTCAAGCTCTGATACCAACGCTGTCAGGACCCCAACTCAATGCCACATCGATCTAGCATGTAACACCTCATATCACTTTGCGGCCTCACGCACGGTATTCCCACGGGTGTCGCCTTACCTTTGCCCGGGATCGTTTGCACCTTTTGGCACACGTATATGATAGTGTCGCTAGCATCCATATGATAAGGAGCCCGGGCTGACATGGCTAGTCGTAAACCCAAAGTGGCACAAACTTACAGGGACAGGCATCCATGACCCAGCATCGAACGTGTCGGTCATCAGCGAGTGAATCCAGGCTGTAGCACTGGGCTAGCAGGACTCCGGTGAACCGGGCTGTAGCTGGCTAACAGGACTCCGGTATCCATCGCGTGACATTTCCCTGAAGGGACAGACACAGGAACGAAGAAGGACACATGCCGGCCATCCTAAGTGTTCCGGAGCAGTAGCAAGCTACCATGGCTCGGTGGAAACACTAGGAGACATTTCCCGGTAAGAGAGGCTACTAAAGATAAACAACTAGATAGTCAGATCCTACACATACCAAGCATTTCAATAACATACACACAATATGCTCGATATGTGCAAACACAACATGGCATCACAACATGACTCTACGACTCAAGTATTTAATCAATAGGCTCCGAGGAGCGAGATATTACAAACATGAGTCTCATGACCCCACATTCAGAGCATACAAATCAAAGCACAAACTGAAGCTTAACATGTCTGAGTACAGACATCTATAAATGAAAAAGGCTGAGAAGCCTGACTATCTACCAGATCCTGCCGAGGCACAAGATCGTAGCTGAGGTAACAAGCTAAACGTCGAAGTCCACGCGGAACTACTAGCGAGTGCAAAAACGTAAATTAAGCAACGTGAGTACAAATGTACCCAGCAAGACTTACGTCAGAACTAACTACATATGCATCATTATCAACAAAGGGGATGGTGGGGTTTAACTGCAGCAAGCCAGCTTTGACTCGGTTGCTATCCTGAACTACGACTGCAAGTAACTCTTTTGAGGTGGCGCACACGAGTCCACAAATTCACCATATCAATACACCACTATGGATCCGCTCCCGTCTCCCTATGAGAACGCCATCCATAGCACTCACGCTTATCTTGCGCATTTTAGAGTATCCACTTTCACTTGTCTATGAACTGATATAAGAAACCCAGAAGTCCTTTTCCACGGACACGGCTATTCGAATAGATGATGCTAACCCTGCAGGGGTGTACTTCTTCATACATGTTTCCACCACTTAGCGTCTGCACACGACATGTGCTCGGCAGACTTCAAGCGAAAGCCGACGTGGGTGTAGACCACGACCTACCTAAACACTTAAGTCTCTAGTCCAGGTTTATCGCCTATTCGGGTTCCATCCATGAGGAGATCCGGCCGGAGTTTCACTCACAGCCCCAAACGATGTGAACAGGGTTCCGTGACCCCAAACGGGCGCCCGGTATACCCAGCCACGTGCCTACCGCATCACAGCCCATCCCTACGGTCAGCGCTGCGCACGGCCTCCAGCATACTACAAACACCAGAAACTACTTGCAACTCCTGGACAGAGGACTAGGGTGAATAAGAAGTCGAGCGGGGTCATATTTCAGGGCCCAATGTATGGTAGTAGCCGAATCATGGATCACAAACACAGAACTCAGTTCCTAAGGACGGCTTCAATGAGACAACCCACCATGTACTCCTACATGGCCTCTCACCGTTACCTTTTACCAAATCGTGTTCCCACACTTAGCTCACACACAGTAGGACATGTTCACACACCTCTGATTCATCCCCGATGAATCAGACCTGACTCAACTCTAAGCAGTAGCAGGCATGACAAACAAGCATGAATGAGTAGGCACATCAGGGCTCAAACAACTCCTACTCATGCTAGTGGGTTTCATCTAATTACTGTGGAATGACAGGTCATGCAGAGGATAAAGGGGTTCAGCTACCGCAGCAAGTAACAGATGAATCGATGTTGTCCTAATGCAGTAAAAGAGAGCAGGAGCGAGAGAGTGGGATTTTATCGGAATGAACAAGGGGGTTTTGCTTGCCAGGCACTTCTGAAGATAACATTGAGTCTTCGTCAGTGTCAACGATCACAACGTCGGAACATCGTCTATCGGGAGGGAACAGATACCGGCAACAAAGAAGAAATACAATCAATGCAATGCACAATATGATGCATGCTCATGACATGGCAATATGAATGTGTTTTGAGCTAATGCAACTAGCAACAGATTAAATGAAGTTGGTTTGAATACAAGATTCAAATTCCATCTCCATATATGATTATTTAAATGCCCTTTATTTGTTTTGTCCAAAACAGAGGACAACATTGTTCAAACATGCATGAAAATGGTACAGATAGATTCCTTGAATTTTTCTGATAATTTTTCATATATAAATTATTTAATTTGGAGTTACGGTTGAATTTCTATGATTTTTAGAAGTTTTAGGCATTTTCTGGAATTTCCTGAATTATTTTTAAATCCAGAAAGAATTAGCTGCGTCAGCCTGACGCCAGCATGACGTCAGCGAGTCAACGGCCAGGTCGAGGTCAAACCTGACGTGCGGGGTCCACACGTCAGTGACACAGGAACTAATCCCGCGTTGACTCGGGCTTTGACCCGCTACGGGGCCCGCTGTCAGTGTCTGTTAGTGTGCTAATGACGGGCCACATCATCTCGCCGGAGTCTCGCCGGCGGTGACCTCGAGCCGCGGCGGAGTTCGCTCGGAACTCGCCAGAGTCGACGGATCGACGCGCCAGGGGCACCAGAGGATAGCCCGTGCCCGTGCGCATCTAGGGGAACCAACGGGAGGTGCGGGGGTGGCCGGAGTTCGCCGGAGTGGAACCCGCGGCGGCAGCCGGAGTTCGGGTCTCAGCGGTTTCGGCACTAGGGTGCACGGGAGGGGAAACGGGTGGTGGACCTGGCCTTCTGGGGAGCTCCTGAGCACGGGCCTGAGGTCGGACGCGAGCTACGCTAGCTAGAGCGATGGCGGCGGCATGGCCGGCGGCGGTGGGGTTTCGGCCTTGGTAGATAACCTAGCTACGGCGCGCGAACAACGAAATAGAGAGGGGGAAACGGACGGAGAGCTCACGTAGACCCTGTAGAGGTGGACGGCGAGCTTGAGGGAGGCCGGACGGGGACGGATTTGACGGCGGCGATCCGCGGTGGCCGAGGAGGGGAACGGTGAAGCTGGCAGCATCCAGGGCTTCCGGCGCCTTCCGTCTTGGTGAGGAGGAAGAGGGGGACGGGGCGGAGCTTCTTGGCGCTTAGGCGAGGCGTGGGGTCGCCGGTGGCCACGGTGGTTCTCGTCGGCGGTGGCGGGCGCGTTCGGTGAGGAGAACAGAGGAGGGGGAGAGCGTTCCGGGGAGAGAGAGGAGAGGGGCACGGGGAGAGTAGGAGGGCTAGAGGGTTGCGTGGCGCTCGGGAGAGGCATCCAGACCCTCGGCGGCAAGCAGGAGCTGGCTCGGCGTGTGCCGGCGTGCGGTGGCCACACGCCTCGCGTCCTTCTGGCGCGAGGTGGGAGACGGTGGCGGTTCGGTGGGCTGGGCCGCTGGAATTGGGCCAGGTGGGCTGAGAGGTGAGCGCCAGGTAGGGTTTCTCTCCTCTCTGCTTTTCCTATTTCTGTTTTTTGTATTTTGTTCTGTGTTGTTTTAGTTTAGTAAAATACTAAACCATTTTATAAAATCCTGAAAATAGTTATGTGGCTAGAACTAAAATATACCAAACCACATAAAATGTTCCAGTATTATTGGACTTATATTATTTATATATCCAATGCAAATAGTTATTGAATTAATTCAAAGGCCCCAAAATAATGTTTCAGTCACTCCAAAAATATTGGTTTGCATTTTATTCTTGCCAATATTTTTCAGAGCTGAAAAGGAACATTTCCTTGGAAACATTTGAAGCAATTTTTAATGTTGATCATCATTTTTAGAAGGTTTCTGAGGCTTTGAAAATCCCTCAATTCAAATTTCATTTGAATTAAAACATGATGCTCACATGAGGCCTAGCCTAGTGCATAACAGGACCAGGGATGTGACAGATATCCAATGGGATGGAGCTATTTCCCTTGGCACCTTATAGTCCTCAGACGATGAACAGAGCACTAGATGCCCTAATCTACTCCTATGCTAAGTGTCTTTGTTTGGTTTGATTTCTTGTGAAAGCGGCTAGCCCCATCACTAAAGCATGCCTGTTCCATATGAAAGGTGATGTAGGTAGGGCTGGTAGGGGAAGTAAGAAATAGGTGAGACTCATTAATGAAACTAGCCTTCAGCCTTAGATTTCTAAGTTCTGTTTCCACCATTACTAGTGTTTCCTTGCTTTTCATAATAGAAAAATATCAACTAAACTAAACCAGAGATTTTCGTAGAGATTGGCAGGACTGGGTATTGTTCTGGGCGATGAAATGGATGGAATTTCTTGAAACATAACTCACTTCACTTATAATCGAATTTGGAAAAGGGAGACTAGCTGCTGCAATAAATCAAGAAGAAAGCTGGCGCAAAAGAGAAGCTCAATGAGAGAGATTCTAGACCGGTCATGGTCGGGGCTGATTGATCGCTCCTTAAAAGGGAGTTAACTGCTTCGAACCATAATGAAACTTATCTCATAGAGTGAGCTAGCCCCAGATAGCGAAGGATAGCTATTGACTTATTGGGAAACCCGCCTCCAATACATGCTGATCCCAGACCCCCTATTCCTTCATTTTAGGTTTTCATGGCCGATTCAATAACATAGTTCGCACACCTCTTTTCAATTCTCTAGAGATAGTTGTCATTTATCTCTTCTTCCGGGTCCCTCCTATTTGGTTGGAAGTTTCCTGCTCCATTTGGGAAAGCAAGGGCCCTAGTTTCGTTATTGAGTCTCGTTATGGTCGAATATGAATGAATCCTGGAATGGAATAAAAACATGAGTCAAATGCATCATAGTCCCTCAATCAAACAGTCAACTAGTTCATATCTAACCTTATATATTCTTTTCCCACACCTTAGCTTCAAATAATTGAATGAATGAGTGCTATTTCAGAGTTCCAGTTTAGGTATTAGCTCGCTACAGTTTAGTAAGTAGTTCTGTCCCTTTGTTTGGTGAACTAGTTCTGGATATAAGCATTAGAATGAGAGTGGCTACGTATTCGAATCACTTGACTCGCTTTCCTGTTTCCGAATCCCTTCTTGCATACAATCCTAATTCACAATCCGATTCTTGCTCGATTCTATAATGAAAAACAGACCTTGTGCCATGGATTTGATGAAGCTTGAAAGGACTCCCCTTGTTCGAAGCCAAAGATAAGAAGCATACGGGTGACAACCCCAATCCTTATATATCAATCCAATTACCGGAGGAACGAAGAATTAAGTTTGCCTGACGCCCGAAAACAACTTGTTTGTTTTGGTGGAAGAGGAATAAATAGAGAAATATCACCGCTTTTCATACGCTAATTCGTGATTCAAAGTAGAGCGAGTGAGGGAGCTATACCCGGGACTCAATCAACATATGCCAAGTGTTCCGTAATCTATGGGCAGCACTCCGTAGGAATGTTATAGTCTAGGCATGTCATAGTAGTCATTGGACAGAAAGAGGAGATACTTAACATGTCTTATTCCGAATTCCTGTGGTTGTCATTATGTTCCAGCAAGGAAATAGTCATTCTTTCATTCCGAGCATTCGACTAACGACACAGATTTCAAGTGCTATAACAGAAACTTCCCTTAACGCGCAAATGAAATCCCTCACAACACTCTTTACCTGCAACTGCTCCCGCTTATGGTAGTAGATAAACAGGTGGTGGACATGTATCTGCAGCCTCTGCTGCTGGTAGATTGACTGTTTTATATGGACTGGAAAAAAACGGAGGGTAGTGCTTGAGAATGCTACTCTATTCCTAGAATTAGCCATCCCCTTCTTTGACTATTCGACCTGCTCCTCGAAGCAAGGAAGGGAATGAAGATGGCATTGAATGCCCTTTCCGCAAGAAGGATAGGAGTTGGCTTACCGCATCTACCTTCTCATCGCGGGATAAGGGCTGGGGCGTTAACTTAAGTACTAAAGCTGCTGGAGCGGCTGCATTCATTGATTCCCCACGAAGGAATCGCAATATCGCTACTTCCCCTTACTGCCCTAAGCGGGGGAGATGGATTAAAAACCTTGTGTGAAGGAAAGGCTATCAAAGTCGTTGACCATTAATCTAGTTGAAGGACAAATGGACAGTGAATCAACGGAATCGAGTTGTTCTAAGGATTCAAATTCGGCAGTCGAGACATCTATATCTATGGAATTTCAAAAGAGAGAAAAGGATCCTAATCCGACCCGAGGACGAGCTCAAGCATTAGGGTTCGAAAAGAAGAAGTAAAGCTCTCGTTTACTTCAATCAAAAAAGGTAGGTCATAACACAGATTGAATTAGACCTTACTCAATCACTCATCGCTGGAAAAAGTAGAGCGATTTCCTCGCAAAAAATCACGAGCGAGATATTCTTCCTTAACAGGGATCTCAATTGCGGGAAGAAGTACAAAGGGCAAAGGCAGAAGTGGAAGGGTCAAACTCCTCTATCGGGGAAAGACAGGAGGGATAAAAGTGTAAAATCACTTGTTTGAAACATCTAAAAAATAGAAATGGCTATTAGAAGTTGTATTTTCGGTGGTCAAAGGGAAGGAATCAGAAAAGAGGGAAGCACACTCAAGGTAGAATCAGTTCCAGGAAAGTATGTCCGTTGAAAGGAAAGAGTCCCTAAACAGACCGGTTTTCAGTAAATAAGACAGGTCCTGGTCTTTGGCAACAAAAGAAGCCGAAGCGGGAGCTCGATCAAAGAACATTTATAGATCCTCATCATCCTCAGGTTCTGGATACACAGCGAGAAGGGAATCTTCCTGTTCGAATGGAAGATTTTTGAAAGAGAGGGGAGAAATCAATCACATGCGTGAGCGGATCGAGCTATTATATAATAAGTAATGGCTGAAAAAGCTATTCTTGGTAGATCCACTTGTCAAGGTGCGCAAAGTCGTGTTCCTTCTCAGCTCACACTTTCCTGATTGATTTGAAAGACCCTACACACCATCGTATCCTTCACTTTCTTCCCACTTTTAAAGAACTTGCTATCATTCTTTCGATTCTATCTCCTCGCTTTAGGTCTTATGCTTCTTATTAAATGGGTTATGCCACTCCGAGTCCATCAGTGTTGAAGGAATGGACAGAGACAGGCAAAGACAAAGTACTGATTTTACTACCGATAGAGAGCAGAGCTAGAGACAAGATGCCTAGGACCTGGAGCAGATCCATAAGAATCAAGTCGTGGAGAAGATAGCATCAAACTGGAGATAATAAACCTAACTCTCCGTGCTTTAATCGAGAATGGATACAGGGTCGTCGAGCGAAACCTTTATTAGGGGGTAGACCTACCTTGTTTTGCTGACTTATTGCTTTCCAGCAAAGCGTGCCGGCCCTATCTCTAAAGCACCAAACTTCCACATTTTAGGAGATGCTCTATCTTCCCTTAAAGAGCCAGCTTATTGAATAAAGTTGTCACTCCTTACCTTACCTAAGACCCCTTCGAGATATCTTTTGAAAACCTTTTCTCTGAAAAGAAAAGATGTTTGCGATCGCTTGCCCGCTCGATTAAAGAAAGTGGGATCTAGCCTTGCATTTTTTAGATAGGGCTCCCTCAAGGCATTCTTGCTCTTGCATTTGAAAGTTGAATCAGGATTCCATCTAGAGAAAGGTTCCTAATGGAACTAGTGAATGTGTATGCCGAACGTAGGCAGGTATACCTGACCTTTGATATTAAGCTATGATGTCTCTTCTCTCTCTTGAAGTTCCCACAAAGCGACTCTAAACCTAAGACTGGGTTGTGGGATGTCTTTTGATATTCTAAACTAAGAAAAACACAATTGGATTTATTTTTATATCCCTATGATAGGAAATGAAAGAAAAGGTCGAGCTTAAGCCGATTCCATTGCGGAACGAAAAGAGGCACTCCCATTCCCACCTGATACGTCAAAAGCAATAGACTAATAAGGGGAACCAACCAGTCGAATTCGATTGATTATGTCACTCCGCGTTACTATAAAAGCGCAGCAGCTTTCTACTAAAATGCGCTTTGGCACTCCTTCCTCTATTACTTGAAATAATAATAATAGTGAAAGGGCAGTCGAATTTGTGACTGCGTCAAAGGCTCCTTTCACTCGAATTTAAGGCTGTAAGTCCTACTTATTTCTATTCATTAAAGCTTGCCCATGGCTGCTTTCTTCCCATTCTTTCTTCTTTCTCCGTCACTAGATTCCTGTTAAAACGCTTGGTCCACCCATGCTTTTCCTCTCCATTTTTCATATGGAAAGGGAAAGCAGTGCCAACTTATTGGAATTCTGCATGGCATATTTCCCAACCTTCATTCCTGCTATTCCAGGCTCTAGTGCTCAGTCATAAACCTATTGCCCGCTCCGCTTTCCCATTCATATTGCTTTCGGTATCTGAATCTTCCTGAATTCAAGTAGAGAATATCAGGGCTTTCTTCTTCTCTGATTTTCCTTGGGGATAAAAAATGGATTTCTGACATAGCACTTGCGGCATTAGGATTCTAAGATTTAGGAGGGGAAGCCTGAGGAGAGGGATCACATGCATTGAAGCAATCTCAAGATTCAGAAACGGTCAAAA